>NW_026695354.1:166036-368101 GCF_029851405.1 Lichtheimia ornata
TATGATGATACATGATGGTATAAAAAAGTGATACTCCTAAATGCAGTGATAATACCCGGAATAGGATTTTATGAAGGACAATGTCATGTTGATATTGAGAACAATAGATTTGTATCCAATACTATGGGTGGGTGGGTGGGGGAATGGTTCAAAGTAGAACAGTAATAGTAGATAAGAGCTTGCTGTGTGTGTGTGCGTGTGTCGGAGGACAACTCGCTTTCATTTCAGCAGAGGACTCAGCCCTTTGGTTCTGGTTTTCTAAACTCTATCCACTGTTGGCCTTTCCTTTTGAGCAACGAACAAAGCCGGCACAGAGAGAAAAGGACTTTTACACTTCTTGGCATATTCCCCTTTCATTCTTAGCCAAGGGACCCGTTACCAATGTCCTCCAACAATCCGAACAATCCCTTTGATGATCCGGGTGAAATAACCGAGACATTTCGCGATGGCGGCGGCCAAGGAAACCAACCACAACAGCATTCTCAACCCATCGCTTATGGTGGAGAAGATGCCACAGCCAATCCATTTGCAGGAAGCAGTGGTTCTTCCCATCCCATTCAACAACCAGCTCATTCTCGTGTACAGCAAGGCACTCACGGCATGTCTTCACAAGGCAATAGCACCACTTCACCCTACATGGCCGACTTGATAGATCTCCAACATGGCACGTCTGAACCCCCTACACCAGCGTCAGCTCTTCCTACGTCCACCACTGCTGGGATGGCATCTTATCCACCACAAGCAGCTGCCACAAGCAGGCAACAGCAGCAGCAATTCACCCCCACCCCCACCACATATCCCCCAGCGCCAAGCCAACCGGGTCAGCTACGGAGAATGGAAACATTCAACACAGATACAGGTAATGGGAGAATTACAAGTATATATATATCTCTATGTATGCTAATGATCCCCATTTGAATAGGATCGCTTTATGAAGAAGGTGGTACATATGATGATGATGACGATTTGAGACTCTTGGAGCATCAAGGTTCTATTGCAGGAGCAAGGACAAATCAATCTGGATCATCAGGTGGTGCTGATTCGGGTGGTGGTATTCCTTTGCGATCTTCTGTGGGCGCTACACAACCAACAAGTACATCGGCACGGCGAGGAAGGAAAAAGAAACGTGGATGTTTGGAAGGCATCAAGGATACAGTGAATACCTTATTGGGTCGTCCAGCTTCGGCATCAGGCACCGCTGGTGAAGGTGGTGAACGCATTATCCATATCAACAACCCCGATTTGAACGACGAGCAACGCTTCCTCCATAATCGTATCTTTACAGCAAAGTACACCATCATCACCTTTTTGCCGAGATTCTTGTACGAGGAGTTTTCAAAATATGCCAATCTCTTCTTCTTGTTCATTTCTGGTATTCAGGTAATCTACATGGCGAATGGAGCATTCATTTGTGTGATGATTGATGCTGATGATGATACTTTATCATTGTAGCAAATCCCCGATATTTCACCCACATCACGTTGGACCACACTGGTACCCTTATGTATTGTCTTGTTCATTACGGCTATCAAAGAAATCATGGAAGACTATGTAAGTAAATTGATTAAGGAGAAAAAAAAAGAGAAAGAGGAAGTAGGATTAAAACCCGATCATGATAGGGCGTACATCGATCAGACGCTGAGCTCAATGCAAGAAAGTGCAAAGTATTGGTGGGATCCGAATTCGTTGAGCAATCATGGCGAGACGTCAAAGTGGGCGATGTTCTCCGTATAGAAAGCGGTGAAAATTTCCCGGCGGATTTGGTCTTGGTGAGCAGTTCAGAACCTGAAGGTCTTTGCTATGTTGAAACTAGCAATTTGGACGGGTAAGATGGATACGCATAGGCGCTTTATGCAGCATGATTGCTTATACAAATGATAGCGAGGTCAACTTGAAGATCAAACAGGCTTTACAGCAAACCAGCAAAATCCTGGATCCTCGTGAGATGAGCCAACTACAAGGTGTGATCAAATGCGAGCAGCCGAACAACCGATTATACAATTACGATGGTGTGCTTTCTGTTTCATCAGCTGATGAAGTCGGCAAAACACGTGATTACGCTTTGGATCCCACCCAATTGCTACTTCGTGGTGCTCAATTGAGAAATACGTCTTGGATTTATGGCATTGCAGTATTCACGGGTCACGAAACCAAGTTGATGTTGAATTCGAGGTTCGTAGGATGGGATGGTAATACAAAGAAAGGGCGCTAATCGTATAATGGAAAATAGCAAAAAGCCATCAAAGATGTCAAACGTCACTCATATCACCAACCGCAACATTCTCTATCTCTTTGCTATCTTGGTGCTTATGAGCATTGCTTGTTCTTGCGGTGGTTTAGGATTTGCAGTAAGTAAGGATATGGAGCTTGTCAACATGAATATTGATGTGTATCCATCTTTGCATATAGCTTACCAAGAGCGACCAAATGGGCTATTTACCATTCGAGAATCAAAACCGCGCAGCTGAATTCGGCTATGATATTTTGACATTCTTGATTTTGTTCAACAGTTTTATCCCGATCAGGTTAGTCTCATTGCTCTACACGTTGACTACCTCTTATGCTAATACTAAAACGAATTCTAGTTTGATGGTCACTATGGAGATTGTCAAGTTTGTGCAGTCGTTGTTGATTGAGGCCGATCTCGACATGTATTATGAAAAGACCGACACACCAGCAGTTGCACGTAGTAGCAGTTTGATCGAGGAATTGGGCCAAGTCAAATTTGTCTTTTCCGATAAGACCGGCACCTTGACATGTAATGAGATGCAATTTCGGCAAGCGTCCATTGCTGGTCTCTCGTATGCGGATAAGGTCGATTCTGACAAGCAAGCAAGGGAAGGATCCGATGACCCCACGCTTCAATACACGTTCAATCAGCTTCAAGAGCATCTCAAGACCCATCCCACTGCCAATGTGATCAATGAATTTTTGATCTTGCTCGGATGCTGTCATACCGTTATTCCCGAGAAATCCAAAAATGGTGATGACGAGATCATTTATCAAGCGTCCTCTCCTGATGAAGGTGCCCTTGTCAAAGGTGCCAGCCAGCTTGGTTATACTTTTCATGTAAGTGGATGATAAAAAGGGCTGAAAGGAAAGAGAGGGAGAGTTTTATTGACTTGGCATGGAACATCATAGACTCGACGACCCAACTCGATTACATGCAGCATTCGTGGTCATGATATGGAGTTTCAGGTGCTCAACATTTGTGAATTCAACTCGACTCGTAAACGTATGTCGGCTATTGTCCGTGGACCCGATGGCAAGATCAAGCTGTATTGTAAGGGTGCTGACACTGTCATTCTCGAACGTTTGGCTGAGAACAACCCCTTTGTTGAGCCTACGCTTATTCATTTAGAGGTATGTGAATGGAGAATGATAATGGCAAAGTGAGAGACTTATATGTGCACGTTTGTGATAGGAATTTGCCTCTGAAGGTTTACGTACCCTTTGTATTGCTATGCGCGAGATTCCAGAAGAAGAATATGAACGCTGGTCCCAAATTTACGACAAGGCTGCAACCACTTTGGTGAACCGTGCCGAAGAACTTGATAAGGCTGCCGAGATGATTGAGCAAAACCTGTTCTTGTTGGGTGCTACAGCTATCGAAGATAGACTTCAAGATGGTGTTCCCGATACGATTTACTCCTTGCAGGAAGCTGGTATCAGAGTTTGGGTATTGACCGGCGATCGACAGGAAACAGCTATCAACATTGGCTATTCATGCAAGCTTTTGAATGAGGAAATGAGTTTGATCGTATGCAACGAAGACAACCATTGGGATACAAAGAACTTTTTGGAGAAGAAGCTGAGGGAGATCAATGAAGTCCAAAGCCGTGGTGATGAATTAGAGGTAAAACAAGCAAAAAAGCATGTCTACTTTTGATATTGATACCTTGTTCCTTTCATCTAGCCACTTGCTCTCATTATTGATGGTCGTGCTCTCACATTTGCTCTGGAAAAGGATATTGAAAAGATCATGTTTGAGCTCTCGGTTCTATGTAAGGCTGTTATCTGCTGCAGAGTGTCACCGCTTCAAAAGGCATTGGTCGTGAAGCTTGTCAAGAAATACGACAAATCCATCTTGCTCGCTATCGGTGACGGTGCCAACGACGTTTCCATGATTCAGGCAGCCCACGTTGGTGTTGGTATCAGTGGTGTTGAAGGTCTGCAAGCTGCTCGTAGTGCCGATTTTGCTATTGGTCAATTCCGATTCCTCAAAAAGCTACTACTCGTTCATGGTGCTTGGGCCTATCAACGACTCAGCAAGATGATCTTTTACTACTTTTATAAGAACATCGCATTATACTTGACGCAATTTTGGGTAAGGAGGGTAATAGGAGCGGATAATAGGTGGATCGCTAACGATTCTTTTTGTAGTATGCGTTCTATAACGGCTTCTCTGGAACAACGTTCTATGAATCATGGACCATGTCTTGCTTCAACGTCATTTTCACCTTTTTACCTCCATTGGTCATTGGTATTTTCGATCAATTCGTATCCGCTCGTCTCTTGGACAAGTATCCTCAAATGTACATGCTTGGCCAAACCAATGAATTCTTCAATCAACGACGATTCTGGGGCTGGTTTGCTAATGCCGTCTATCATTCCTTGGTAAGTATCATCATATCAACGATAGTATTTGGTCCCAACATTAATGGCTTGTATCTAGCTTTTATTCTTCCTTGGTGTTGGTGCCTTTAGCAATGATGGTGTATTCGCCAATGGATGGGTTGGAGGACAATGGTGGGCTGGTACGGCGGTGTTCACAGCCGTTCTTGGTTGTATCTTATGGAAGGCAGCGTTGATCACAGAGTGAGTATGAGGACCCAATATCAAGATGTGTACATTGCTAATCATCTAATGGCATTTGTAGTATTTGGACCAAGTATACTGTCATTGCTATTGTGGGTTCTATGGCAGCATGGTACATTTTCTTGCCTGTTGTTGCATACATTGGTCCGGCAATCTCGAGTGGCGTCTTCCCTGAATACAATGGTATCGTTCCTCTCCTTTGGGGCAATGCGAACTTTTGGTTGTTCATTATCCTGGTACCACTCATTTGCAATTTGCGTGATTTCTTGTGGAAATAGTAAGTGTCTCCCTCATCCCATTACTTGTGAACGTCATTTTACTTACACCTTGATCTCTTTTTTTCAGTGCCAAACGCATGTACACGCCCCTTCCTTACCACTTTGTTCAAGAAATTCAAAAGTACAACCTTCCCGATTATCGACCAAGAATGGATCGATTCCGCCAAGCCGTCAACAAAGTACGACGGATACAACGTCTCAAGCGCAATCGCGGTTATGCATTCTCACAAAACGACAGCGATCAAAACAAGATTATTCGTGCCTACGACACCACCATTCAGAAACCCCAAGGTTAATAGTTGTGTTTATTACATAGTTCTTCATATATACTCCTTTTCCTTTTCTCTTCCTCCTCACTACCTATACCACAATGTCAGTAATTTTTGTAAAACAGTGTGCTTTCTGGTAAAAAACAATGCGCGCGTTGTAATAGAGCATGTGATGTTTGGCTAAAATGACTCAGGGCAGGGAGTGGTGTGACACAAGATGCATGCGTGATAGTGTGTAATGAAGATAACGCATTATCTTTGAGCCGCTCAAAGGATGATGTACATGTGAGGGAACGAGCTTATATATGAACACGGGATGGCGGAATCATAAGAATTCCAGTATTTTGCGGGTAAAGTAAATACAAGGATGTCCCAAAAATGCCAAACAGCATCCCTCTCTCCGTCAACATTCTTGTTATGCTTTGTCGTTAAAAGACCAATTTCAACAAACGACCTATCAACAATGACATCCCACACCCAAAGGGTTAAAAGAGCGGACCTTTTCGGGCATTTCATGCAAACGCCTTTCCAAAGCAGCTTTCAATCCACCCCCTTGCTGGAAATCCCACCAACTTGTTTATGGAGAAGGAACCATGCATTTACTCCCACATTTATATACAACAATGTTGGTACACGGGAAAATACGGGCGTGAAATATACCATTTATTTACTTGACGGCTTCCTTTGTTTACTATTCTTTCCTAGGTGTTTTTGGGCCCCAACATCTTTGATGCTTGGAGACATTTATCCATAATGGGAACGATCCAATGTCAGTAGATGCAGCTCCTTGGCATCATTCTATATGTGCATGAGTGTGGGGAGAGGTCATTTTTTTATCTCTAGTTCTCTCCGACCGCAGCAAGCGTGCGTATATTCGAGATAAGATCCGTGGCAATGATTCGATTGGATGATCCAGGATTGCTCAGAGGCTGTCGTGCATGTTTTGGTGCCTTGAATTCCGGTTTCCCCCATATGCGCCAAATCACATATAAATACCGCAACTCCGTGACATTTTGTATAGCCCTAATAACACACTTTGCAGTTTACAGCAGCATCGTCCACAACATGTCGCTTTTTGGTTTTGAGATTATCCCTCTTACACCCGACGAGGATGACAGCAGTTACAATCATACCAGTGACGAGCCCTCTGAAGAGAATACAATGCACTGCAACTGGATCGACGATAATGAATGTGTGGAAAACCTCTTCCAGATCGTGCCTCTAATGCCCGAGGAATCATGTATCGATGAAAACAACCATATTCAAACACACATTAAGCTGTTTTTTGAGGAGCTTGGATATTTGACAGAGGAGCCTGAGCCTATTGATCCAACACGAGATTATGATGCTGAAGCCCGACAAATGCTAGAGGAGCGTGCACGTACTCGTCAAAAGCACATTCACCTTTCCCGATCACCATCCCTATGTTATTCAGGAATCTCATCCATATCATCCTCTCATAATGAATACCAACACCTACATGATGTTCGATCACCGCTTTATATGGGTCAAATCGGCCAACAGCAACAGCATCATCATACCGCTCATGTGTCTTCTTCCTCCTCCAACAATGCCGCATCCCATTACCTTTCCTTGTCATCATCGCCTGCACAACCCTATTCACATAATCAACCATCATCACGCCTTCCTAGTTCTTGCGTACAGGCTCATTTACAGCATCATTTGCATCGTCCTCCACAACACATTCCTCATGTCTAAAGCAGCTTTTAGTCCTCTTTCATGTACATAATACACACACAGATACAAACATTTTGCAGCATTCATCTGCAAAGAATTATAATAATAATACACGTCGTCAATTTTACAATGCATTGGTAACATAACCAGTGTCGATGAAAGCCACATAACTTGATTTGCCGCTTTGCAAGTGGGTGGTTTCCCCGCAATTGTGTGAAAGAAAAGGGGTGCTCTGTGCGCAACCAAATGGGATGACTCACCTCCAGTCGGGATGAAGAACACATACAACACCGACCCAAATCAAGTAATTCCTTGTGGGAGTGGAGTAGGGTTGACAAATGATGATGGTTAAAGGGTCTTTCTTCTTTTGCGGATCCCTTCCCACGAGTGTAAGTAGCATAACGGATGATCGGGCTGCGTATTGGTCAACCTGATAAAATCAATGTGGCAGCACAAATGTATACGTACACACGCACACGCATACTACACACCCATGGCTTGCACGACCTTAGTGCTGTTGTTGTCATAATAGTATAGCCTGCTTCCCAATAGTCACTCGCACTAAAATGATGCCTTTAGCAATACCCATGTCTTTTCTTGAAGGAGATGATCGAAACGATGTTATTTATAACCAACCTTTTTTGTTTTGGAAACATTCACCTGTTTTGTACTAGCCATTATTGACGTTGACATGTGCTTGCCAATCGTCTAGACCTTCGAGCATCAGCGTCGTTGACGCACCCTGCTATTGTAGGCAATGGTGTCAGCGGTGTGAAAGAAGAACATGGTAAAAGGCTAAGATGGATCTTAAAAGAAGCCCAAATGATGTCATTTGATTCATTTTTCCTTGTTCTCATTCCGCATGACGCATCCTCGTTTGATCGTTTTGTGGTGGTGTTCATTTTGGGATAAGCGTGAATGGTAATTCAAGGCTATGGCTCTCTTTTTTTCCACTCAGCAACGCCTTACGTTGTTGAGCATGAATACTTCACATATACCATATCTCTTTTCCTCTCCTTATCATATGCATGATGGTGGTGCACACACACACGTTTGTTATCAGAGGTACAGGATAAGGCTATTTTGGCTGTGAATGAAGCTAATGACTAAATTTGATACGACACAGATTACGTGAGAGAGAAACCAGGTGGCGACTAAAAGGTGATACCGGCAAAAAAACATGCTATATTCCCGTGTCCGGTCCCCAGCAGAGTTGTTGTTGCCCTGTGCGGTGATTCAATACCAACGTCATGTGTCAAAATGAGATGCAAACGTTCCCACCTGCATCAGTTCACTTTTTTCTTTCACTTTCACTTTTTTGCATTCTTTTTCTTTACCGTACGATCACATAATTTTACAATACCCATATCACAATAATCAAGAGCGATGGATTTTGCAGATCTATCCAATTACGATGACCTCTTGACCGACATCTTCTTGGATGGCTTGTTCCTGTGGTTCAAGACAACCAAGGTAAATGCCGTACGACGACGACGGCCTCGGATTCCCTCCAACAAAGTCCTGGATATCATTCAACGCAACATTCTCATGGAAAAAAGCCCTAGCGATGCGATTGCTGAATTCCTTCAGTAAGTATACCTTTTTTTCTTTGGGGTACATGTGTTTTTGCGCGTGTGTGTGTACGTGTTTTGTTATTTGTTTATCCTTTTATCAGCAAAACCAGATCGGAATGGATCCGTCACCCCCTTTTTTCTCTTTTCTATCCAAGAGGATATATATAAAACGCCAATCCGCTGTTGCTGAATGAAACAGGAATAATACGGATTGGGGGGGGAGAATAAGGCTGGAGTGGCTGATAGGTTTCTTGTATCCGTACACATAGTGTAACGTGTTATAAAACCACATGGATGCATGCACCACCATGCGTACTCTGGTCTGGATTCTTGCTTGATGAATGGTTGTTGAGGAAAAGGGATAAGGAGTTGTAGGGGAGGAAACGTGGCTTTGAATGCAATGAGTATTGACATGGGATGAATTTGTAGAATGGACTACTTTAAGCATTACATTGCGTCAAAGTCTGTCAAGCAGCAGCAAGAATTTGTGCAACACATGAAGCGCTATCTTTATATGTAAGTATTGCGTGTATGTGCCTGTTTTTTAATCCGGCGTTGCACATTTTGCGTGCCACCCCTCTCTCCTCTTCCTCTCTCTCTCTTTTCAAACCTTATGGCTTTTTGCTTTCTTTTTGCTCACACACGCATGTGCTTCTCTATATCAGGTATATGCCAAGTGCAGGCTATGAGCTGAGTGATACACGTCGATACTACAAGCATCAAGATCGGAGAGTGCCGCAACCATGCTTGGTGGCGACCAAGGATTGGCATGTGGGGCAGGAGCTAAGGTTTTGCACAGGGACCCTTACAAGCCTCAAGCCCAAAGAGAGCGCTCAAATGTGCAAAAACAGGCGAGATGTTGGTGTCGTATGGTCACCGCGGAAAGGTTGCAGCTGTGTTTTTCTTGGTCCTGCAAGATTTATCAATGTGAGTATAGAACCATTTCTTGTGTACCTTTGTAGCGGTGTATCCTAAACTCTCGTTTTCTTCATGTAGCACGATTGTGATGCAAACTGCAAGGTAACCACATGCACTCTCATGCAATGGGACATACATGGATTAATACTCCCCTCCTTTTAGTTCATATCTACAGGCCAAAATTCAGTGGCATTTAGGGTCGTCAAGGAAATCAAATGTGGAGATGAGTTGACTGCATACTATGGGAATCATTATTATGGCGAAAACAATTATGATTGTCGATGTGCGACATGTGAAAGGTGAGTCGTTGTGCCTTGGTTACCCACGGGGTTTTCTTCTTTGGGGGGGGGAGGACAAATGACAAATGACTGATAATTCAGCCGCGGGTATCACGCTCACACATACACTCACACACGTTATCTCTCTCACACACAATCATAGGCAAGGTGAAGGTTATTTCTCTATAAACCACGAGACTACCGATAATGGATCAATGGGTGAAAAAGAAGATGGCAAAATGAAAGTTAGCCGGAAGCGGAAGTCCGCTCTTCACCAAGAAGGTAAGCATCAATGCAAAAAAAGAGGTATATTTTTCACACGCTGAGATAACCTTTCAATGCCGTCCCATTTAGATTATCTTGCGGATGCCTTACTCTTTGATCAGGAGCAGCATGAGCCTGTTATTAAGAACAAACGCCGTAAATCGAGTGTCATGAGCATTGACTTTTTGTGTGGCAATCAAGGACAAGAACCAAAGAGCGGAGAAAGGATACCCACAAGTCCTTTGGATTTGCTGTGTGATGCAGTGATGGATGCAGAGTACATTAACGTGGAGAACAAGGAGCAGCAGCAACAGGAACCCAAAGCCTTAACGGTGTTGGTGGATCAAAAGAACGTTAATTCGGTCTCTATTTCAATGTATTACCCAGGTCCCTCGCCTGTGAGTGACGACGAGATCAAAGCTGATTCGGCTGTGAGCGTTTCGCCAACACCACATGAATGGAAAGAAGATCTATCATCATCATCAGATGAAGGTGTGGAAGAAGAGGAGACCCCGTTGGACGATATTTTGGATGATGTATCAGATTTGTCATCAGTGGCATCCTCTGAATTGGATGAATGGAGTGACCTTGATGGAAATATCAGCAGCAGCAGCAACAGCGGTAAACAACTACAACGTAAAGCAAGCAATAGTAAGAAAGAGGAAAATGCCAAAGATGGTCCTTTGCAATGTATCGCTTGTCAACGAGAACTTCGACGAGAAGAAATTTCAGAGCAATTGGGATGCGATACATCCATCACAGCGGACCTTGTTACATGGACGTGGACACCAAGTGCATTGTTTACGGATTGGAGGCCCAAGCGTTGTCCACGTTGTGAGCGGCATTATGCTATTTTCAACCAAGAATGGCCCAATCGACGACAGCGGAAAAGTATCATTGATAGCACGCGAGACACAAGCTCCAAAAAATCTATACCCAGTGTCAAACACAAATCATCCACAACCACCAGCACCCGCAAGTTGTCATCGTCTTCACCTTCATTGTCCAACAAAAAGCTCAACAAGAAAAAAGCAACGCCCACATCATCACAGCCTTCCTCGTCATCATCACCTACGCGATCACAACATGACCCCCCAGTAACAACGTTGCAAGATCAAGACGCCATAGATGAGCTTTTCTTGTATGAATCCCCACTCACCCCATTATCCGAATTTGGTGGTGATGAGGAAGAGCTGCTTGCACTGTAATATACCACCATCCTGTACATAATTCATTCTCCTTTCTTTTTCACCCAAATAACAATGATTTACGCAAACCATCCATCACCCCTTACATCTATCTTGTGAAGGAAATTTAATTTCACATTGCCCCATAGAATGCATCCATCGTCATTGTGTAACTCCTTAGGTACGATTACTTTTTGCCACAATCCCGAAACCAGGATGGCATGACACGTTAACAAAAGTATAAAGGGGATCATCGTTTTCTTTATCAAACATGGGCGAGTATACATTTACAAGGTTCGACTCGCTATTTACATGGCTCATAAAACTGCCCAATTTTCCACCGACTTGGTCACGTAGTTTAGGATCTTGCAGTTCTTTTCCGTAGCATGAATGTTATCCGGTAACTTCTTTTTGAGGGAGACATAGGCCGAGTATTGTAGCACAAAAAAGTCAATCTGACAACCATCAAAGCTCCATCCTTGATCATCCACACGCACACAGCCGTTATGCACCTTGCCATCAGGAAGCTTGAGTCCATCAAATTCCTTGATGTACAGCTTGGTGCCTCGTTTGATATCATTGGCAGCCACGCTCACCCATGGTTGTAAAGCATTACCATTACTTCCAAGTCCATAAGGTGATTCTTTGCGGTCCACTTGCATGAAAACACTGCTGCTTTCACCGAGATTCACCATCTTGCCATTCTTCAATAACCCGGTGCCTTCCATTTGAAATTTCTGATAATGGTATACGTGCATGTGTAAGCATGATACATACCAAAGGATAGGAAAACTTACGTCGTATGTTACTTCAGCAACTTTTGCAATGGTCTTACCAGAAGACGTTTTGAGGCTCTTGTTCTTTTTCCCTGTCAAGGTCACTTTTTGGCCATTGTTCAACATGTCCTTTTCTCCCTCCTTGGGTATCCAGTACCTAGCATGTACATATATCAGTATCATCAAAGCTGCAGCATGTTGTGATTGCATAACGACATACTGTGTGAGGCGGGCATTCTTTTTGTAGCAGCTACTGATTCGCTTTTCCAGCGACGTCGGCGCAGCCGAGACGATAGCGAAAAGGATGACCAGCATCGAAATGAGCAAGAAAAATGAGGGCTTCATATTTATACAAGGGAATGAATGTTGTGTGTATCTTGTTGCTAGCCGACAACGAGGAGCCATATTTATATGTACAGGATCATACATACATGGGCGTCTAGGTGTTCGGCCAAACGTGGTAAGCTTTCATTATCAAGGCGTTATGTGTGACACGGGTGACAGGTCCATGTGGCTTTAATGGCTTCATTTACCATTCAAAGTACCTCTTTTCTAGAACCGACAAGATATCAAAGTGTGGATTGAAGGACGTTGATGGTCGCTGTAACACATGTGCAGCAGAAATAATGAGAGCTTATTTCATGTTTACGCTTTTATGAAAGATTTTGTTTACATCGTCATGGTAATAAGCTTCTTGTGTTTCCATCGCCGCTTGTTGGCAATTAACACCACAACCACATGGCTCGCATATATTACCATTCATTTATGAATTACGCTGATGTAGGGTGATGCCAAGGGAAATTGGGAAATTGCCATAGCAACTCGTTGCTATGGCAATAAAGGTGATGCAAACTGCTTTTGTTGCTGAGTATATGCATATGCTACATTGACCCACCATCCTTTTGTGCAACTCGGATCGGCCATCATTTTCGGATCAACCTGTTAAAAGAATGCCGGATTGACATCTCCCCGATCAAAGGAGAGAGAAAGTAAGAGAGAGTCCTATGCCAACGTTCCACCAGATCGTTCGTTACATCCAGTGCAATAATGAAAACGCCTGATGGTGCTACACAATTGCTCACTGCTGGGTACCCGATTCATGAACATTAACACCGCGCATGTAATAGAAGATGCAACACGTATCGTCATCATCCACCAGATAGACGTTTATAATCGTGTGTCATGATACCTATCTACAACAATCGATATCCTTTAAACGCCAAAAATGAATGTAATCATATGCGAATATGAAAGCGCAATTGTGCAAGGCCTCACGTGAGCTCGAATTTTGCCAGCTGATGTACCCCGTTTTCCACTGCTATTGAACGCTGCACTCTACGATTACATTGCATCCTCAAGATTTCAACTCCTGCTATTTCAGTTTGCAGCCCGCTGTTGTTTTTATTTAGGACCACAATGCATCAACGATCTTTCTGATATAATAAACGGGAGCGCTATCTTGTGGTTTTTGTATTGGTTCACAGTGGTATGTACAATGATGGGAATGGCGTGAAGTATTCATCCTCAAATGTTTGAGAAGGCTTGCAATGGCTGGCTACCGAGTTGGCTTGCTGCAGTATGCCTCTCGCTCCTTTGTATCCTGATCAATCCTCCAACCACAACCTGGGCATTCCAAGATCACCGTCGCTTGCACGCTCTCAAATGCTGTTGACATAAAGCAATGGTTGGATACATCATCATAGGCTCATGGAATGATAAAAACGTGATACCTTTTTGTTGTAGCGTGGACCGTGGACGACTTCCATGCAACCGCCATTCAGGTTATTGAAAGTCCCTTACAGCAAACCCAGTAGCTGAGGCATATCACCATCATGATGCGACCAAACGATGCATATAGATGCGTTCCAATTGCAAGGGTGCGAGGTGGAAAAATATCGTGATAGGATCAACAGGCCCGTAGCAGCGATGATTCAATGATAGACCAAGGGACGAAAGTATCTAGAGGACAATGACAACAACGACAATAAGAGTAGGAGGATGACAATGGGGGAAACTGATGTATGAATGACCACAAAGATCAGTACATGAATCGCAAAAAGTACTTCCCATCAATCATGATACTCACAGAAACTCGGGTTTTGGCTGTGCAGATGATCCAAGATGTTTGAAGGGGTATGTGTGATATCGCTTATTCAATCCAATACTAGCATGTAGAGGGTTTGCGCCAATTCCAGCTCATCAGAATTCCTTGTTCCTTGGCCAAAGTTCCCCTGCCATAAGCTCACTATTCGAAAGCATATCAATATACAAGCTAAGGGCATGGTATACAAGGGGATGATGATTACACATACCACAAAGGATCCACAAGGGGAATGGGATCAAGGATCACACAAAGACAACAATGAACACCAGTAATAATGAAGCAATGATGAGCTATAATCAATGTTGCATGAGCATCCTGATAACAAAGAAGCTATCGATAACACGTACCAATTGGGTATGGGATATACAATCAAATACATGAAGAAAGAGATACTGATGATGATGCTTGTGACAACAGCCTTGTTTATATGTGGTGGATGGGCGTGAGAATTGTTGTCCATGCAAGAAAAGGGGATTGTGATGAATTGAGCTGATGAATCAAACATCTTGGAACACGAATGTTGAAGGATGATGGATATGATACGTCAATAGTTGATAAATGCGTGATAATTGAATGTTGTTGATGCAAGAAAAGTAGGTCGAAATGGATCGAGCTGATGAATCAAACATCTTGGAGTATCAAGGTCGAAGGATGATGGAGCTGATACGTCAACCACCTACCATCAAGAGAGATAGTGATCTTAGTATGATGGAACACGAGTCATTGTGAAGGTAGTACCATTAATGCAAGCTGCACCTTTGAACGTCAAGATGGATCCAACTGCATGAGCAGACACCCGCATTTGTCGCCATAGAGCTTAAGTACTATAGCTTGATAGGCCATCGAATCACAACGATACTACTGATGCTGTAAGCTATCGCTGCTGCTGATATCGATGTAAGGCAACGTCAAAGGTGGGGGAGATTGGCTGACAAGAAGCTGTGAAAAGAAGGGCTGTTTCGTTGCGTTGAATCGTGAAGCGATGGCGACTTTTGAAGACATGTAATTGTGCATGGAGTGGAGATCAGGAACGAAAGCTGTTGTCAATGTCGATCGAGGCTGCATTAGGAGGCGTGTGGGAATGAACTGAACTGGGTGAACGTATAATAAAGGAACCAAGAGGGAAGAAGAGGTGTCTTCAACGCTGAAATTTAGCGCGTTGGGTCCATGGGATGGGCGATCATTTTCCTCCTTCCGCCTGCATCTTGTGGTTGAGGGTGATCCTACAATGGTAAGGATCATGTGATGAATGGAATCATAAAGATTGTGGACACAGACCGTGCTGTGGATGCTACGCTTTCGTACCACGTGCCCAAGCGATTTGGGTGAGCACACCTTGTCATGCTGTGGTACCACTCACGTGTGATTTCATGGATCGGCAGGATAAAGCCTTGAAGCATACATTGTATTCGGCATCGTTTTTGAAGATGATAGCAAATATTATAGGGTTAAGGGACTGATTAAGGATGATCGAATTGCCGTGCATGTCCAAGGTCAAGTTGTACCTTTGAAGCACATGATAACATCATTATGGGTAATGTGTGCTTGTGTGGTTCCACAAATGGGAAATGGGAAGGCATTTTTCCGTGGTGTGGCTGCTGAACACTTTATGTACGTAATCTGGGACCTTTTGCTGTGGTCGAGGGCGTTGGTGATCATGGATGCGAGTACATGACAAGAGGTCGTGTGATTATTCTCGGTAACACATGTCGCACCTTTGTAGCTGGCATATCGGGTGGTATCACTTTTGGTCCTGACACCAAGAAAACGTTGCAAATAACCAAATTACAATATTCGACAAGGGAGAGAGTTTATAGAGAAGCACTACAAGTGAAGTACCCGGCTACTTACTTTGAAAATTATTTGCATTAGGTTATTGAAGCTATTCCAATCGAGTATTCAGAAACAACAAACTAGCATTGTGCAACCAACAATAGCAGCATCAGCAGTTGAAAAAGAAATCGAGCCAGTGTTTGGGGATGTGGATGAGGAACTCGACGTTGCAACAACATGTTAAATTCGATTCTCTATTGCTTGGACTTTTTAAACACGGGGGCAAAAACGGATCCTATTGCAATGCATTCATGCGTACATCAGACTGACACGATCATAGTTACACGAGAACAAGGTGCACGTTGCATGGGTCGTGGTGAGCCATTTTGTCAATCGTGTGGTAGTAGTGGATCCCGGTTATTCCAAAATGGGAGGAGCTGCTTTACAAGTACAACTGAGAAAGATGCCCTAAACGGTTGTGGATGACCAACAATCCATTGGACGACATGTACTATAGTGTATGATAAAGTTTTTATAATACCTTATCCATGCATATCACCACCTTCAATCTTCTACGATCTTCTTCATAATCCTTTACATAGCCCAGCTTCTTGTTAATAAACGCAGCGATGATCGAATCACCCTTCGATATGAAGAAGAGCATTGAAGCTGTCATTGTTGATCACGCTTAGGACCAAGCTTGAGTAAACCCCAACTCATCTAAGATATGTACGCACAGGCGAAAAAATTACCATTATCGGATCTTGTCCGGCAGGACTTGCAGCGGCTGATCAACTCAACAAGGCATGCCACACCATGTACAACCGTAGTGGATGACATGGGTGGGTTGTTGATGTATGAAGCTTAGACAACAAAAGTGGTACTACAACAACGGCGGATCGACTTTTTGGCATCCGAAGGCGTTGTATGTATGTATTGGTGCCAAATGTACACGTGGGTACAGTTGTAGATTACATACGGGCCGAGAATGATGCGGTGATTGTATAGCCACTGGTGCAACGTGGCCACGCGACCTACATAACAATTCCAGGACGTGATAGCCATGGCGTTTACTTTGTAAATGGAATTTCTACTACTTACAAGCAAGCAAACATCAAACCTTTGGTTGATGATGATGATGGTGGATGACAATTATTTATCAGCCAACAACAACAACATGCATGTCATGGTGATTGGTCGTGGCGATACAGGCAATGACTGCATTTTGGCATACTGCAGTACCACATGGATGCAAGTCGGTCGTCAATTTGGAGTTACTTCCGCGGCCACCCGAGATGCAACAAGTGATGATAATTCATGCCATGATATGCAAGAGTAAATCTAGAATTGATTATAGACACAACACATTTTGGTAAAGGATCCACGAAAATGCAAAGAAGAGCTTGTCGAGGATCATCATAAGCGACATGCCAAAGAGGATCAGCACTATACAACAAGTTGAATTGCAAAAGGCTATGCATAAAGTGCTATGTAGCTTCCAAGCGAATCGAGTATTCCTTTCAATGGCGGTCCCTTGGTCCTAAAGAAAAACTTTTACAGCAATTGGGTGTCAAGAATGATCCACGTTCTAATATTGAGACACCCAAGGGACACCATCATGTAACGTCAATACGAGTAGTTGTAGTACCTGAAGTGTATGCAGCTGGTGGGGATTGTCATCATAGCTAGTCACTGATTGTATACATATGGATGAAGGAAGAAGGGGAGCAATGTGCACGTGAGGTAGAGATATGTATCTGACAGGCAATCCATATCCGCCTCCAGTATCGGGTGGCATCAACCGACGTGTGCTTCGAGTGAATCTACGAGCTTAAATCACAAATAAATAGGAAGATGAAACATTTGAGAATTAGTGTTTGTGGAGGAAACATGCAAAAAGGCAACTAAGAACGTAAACACATAACCCCAATTCTGTACAAGACTATGGAAAGAACATGGGTTGTGTTTGTCACCCCACTTTGTGGGAACTTTTAGAAGACTGTGACACTGACAATGCGCCATCATTCATGATGATGATGATGATGATGATAACTCTTTTGAAATACCCATTGTGACACTTTCAAGTAACGTGATAAGACAAGGGAAGGAAAGGGGGTGACATGTGGTATAATGCATATACGTATAACAAACGAATGATGGTGACAAGTGCAGCTTGTAGTGAACAAGTATGACAAAGAGATCACTGGACCCATATCCAATGCACAATGTTCATCCCGTCATATACGCCCTTCTTTTTTTCTTTTTTTATTCCTTGATCCTTAACCGTATCGATTACTTTGCCTTTCTTCCCAACACCCTCACTCTACTCTCTACTCTGTTTTGAGACATGCCAACGCTCGTGTCCACTGCTCGCTCTGAGCCACTTGCAATGCCACTCATGTCAAGCGATCCAACCTCCTACAATGACCTCATTAGACAACTCGCAGCACAGGCACCAAAACCTTATGGGGCTATTCCACCTTTATTAAAAAAGCGTAAAAAGAAGAACAAGCACCCTCGTTCACCATCCAGTAACGATGATACAGCTGAAAACCCTAATAACGATAAGGCGAGGATTCGACGGCGAATGTCTCATGTGGAAAACTGGATTGTGGTCGATAGCAAAGAAAGCTTACCTGACGAAGAAGAATTGGTATGTAAATATGGGTGTGTGTGTGTGTGTAGGTAGTCTCCATTCAGCTACTAACACAGCATGAATCATGCGACTGTATCATATTGCTAGGTGAATCCCTTCTCAACATTCCTTTCTGGTGATTTCTTTACTCAAGTCCTACCATTACATATGCCGCCACCCTCTTTAAGCGATCCAAACACTACTTCAACTGCTGCTGGTCCTATTGCTGTTCAATCTCTCAGCCATGCCATCATCAACAATGACAATGAATATGAAGAAGAAGACGAGGATGAGGATGATGACGAGGATGAAAGCGTTCGTGTTACGCATGATGATGGAGAAGATGAAGGTGAAACTGAAGGCATTGCTATTGTACGTCGACACTCGATCACGTCATACTCCAAGTCGCAAACACCATCCACATCAACAACATCTTCATGTGTCTTGTCAACGTCTCCACCACGCGATGATAAGGACATGCGGTGGGTAGAAACGATTGCCAAGTTGAAGCGATCATTGGTGACACCTAAAAAAGCACCACCACCACCGCATCGATTGATCCCCATGCCACCACCGCCTCGACGACCACCTTTACAACGACGACGTTCAGAGGCAACGACACAACCACGCTTCAATCCAGAAACAAACACTTACCTCCGAGATACCCGCTCTAATCCCGACCACCTTCGAATCATTGTGGCCGAACTCAACATGATACGCCATCTAAAGTTACTTAGTCCTCTCAAACCAAGAGGTTTTCTTACTCGCCGCAAAGATCCTTTTGTCAAAGGTGCCCTTCGACGTGAATCACCGCTGCAGCATGAATGCATCTTTTAGCAGTAGTAGTAGTAGTTGCGTCATTGTGATTTTTAGCACATGTACCATATCCCCACCCCCTCCCTTGTTCTACAACCTTTTCAACTTACAACAACAACAACAACAAATAATGTACATTGGTTGTCGTGTATGTAATCAACATCATCTGCTTTTTATCATCACCTTAAATATTACTTTTTGTGTGTGTATCCATCGTGACCCTTTTTGCGAGCATGCGATCCCATCACATACCTCTTTTATGCAGAATTTTATTGTGTTGGTCTGGATCGTGATAATAACATTGTTACAAATTTGGTTGTGCTTGCATCAAAGGCTGCTATTAGTTTGACGCCATGATGTTCGTGTCACACAACAGCCCTGCTTCATTTAATTATTGGACCCTATACTAATATATCGCATCCTCATTCACTTTGGCTTACCGATTCATGAGATGGATGGATGGATGGATGGGGTCTCATGGCAATATGTAAATCTTAAACAACGCACCCGGGTATATTCCGAGTGTACGGTGATTGACCATGATGGGGGTCACATCGATTGACAAGAGACTCTATCATGAGTGTGCCTAATATGAGCGATGTTACTAAAAACAGCTTCCAGCCTGAAATTCCCGACAATGGTCGAACAAAAAGACAGAGGCCTCTCTCTCTCTCTCTCTCCTTGTTCGTTAATTCTTTTATTCAATATCTTCTTTACTCCTCTCCTACATGGACTCTTTATATTCAACCACTGCCTCGGCAATAGACGAACCGAAATCGCTATGGGGTCCTCTCACCATTGCACTGCTGGCCAGTATGACTCAAGCTTTTGGCATTTCCTTACAACGACGAGCACATCTGGTTGAACAGCAACTCGGCATCGATGGACGTCTTCCCTTTTACAAACGACCATTGTGGCTCTCTGGATTCCTCATTTATACCCTCAGCAACATTGTACAGTCGTCATGCACCATCGGCTACCTTCCCATTGTCATTCTTGCCCCTGTGGGTGCCATTGGCCTTGTCTTCAACGCCGTCTTTGCCAAACTCGTCCTTGGTGATCCATTTACATTAAAGACTGTGCTCGGTAAGTATTGCTTATACTGTGTGTATATCATTTATTGACACGATATCTATCTATGCAGGTACCATGCTAATTGTTCTGGGTGCTGGGCTTGTTGCTGGATTTGGCGTTGTACCAGAACCCAATCATTCACTTCAAGATTTGATTCGATTATACAAACGACCCACATTCATTGTCTATTTCACCATCATTGAAACGTTCATTTGCCTTGGATTATTGACAACCCATATCATTGACTACAAAATGGAACATGCACCTCCATCCTTGTCAATGCAAGGTGGCAGCATTTATGGCCGTACGGACCTGAAAATGTGGTTGGGAATCAGGTGAGCTTCACACACATATGCACATTGCCAAATTGGATCATGCTCCTTTTTCCTCCCCTCCCCACCCTCACACACATACACACACGCACACACACGCACACACATCTTGTCTCCTTTGATCTTTTATACTGATCTTTCATTTCTCTTTGGTATAGTTATGGTGTATTTGGTGCCAATATCAGTAGTCAGGCCATGTTGTTCGCCAAGAGTGGATTGGAACTATTACTCATCTCAGTCTTTGGTGACGACAATCAATTCATTTATCCTCTTACATGGGTCCTGGTCCTTGCCCTGATTTTCACTGCTGTACTTCAGGTAACACAATCTCCCTCTCCTTCTTTTGCTCTTCTCTCTCTCAATCAACTCATCATGGCCGTTTGTTGAATGATAGCTTTATTATCTGAACCGAGGCATTCGCCTGTGTGACACAATCATCCTGGTGCCTCTCAACTTTTGTTCATTCAATGTGTCCTGCTTATTCAATGGATTGGTTTATTACGATCAATGGGAACGATTGGTTTGGTGGCAGATGGTTGCTGTCCTCTTTGGTATTGCCATCCTTATAGGCGGGGTGCTGATCATCTCGTGGCAACCCGGTTACATGGCTTCTTTGGCAGAAATGGATGATCCGGCATTATTACCGGCAGAACCAGATACACAAAAACAACATTCGATTCCATCTCCCAAGGAACCTAGCAAATGGTGGTTCAAGCTGACGGCTCGCAAAAAGAAGTATCTCAATGAACCCGATGAACGAACACGGCTGTTGGATGATGATTCATCTTAGAATATCCCTTCCTTCATCTTGTTACTATTCCTTCACACTTACTCCCCCTCCCCCAATCCACCCAACTCTCCTCATTGCACACACACAACCATCATTCCATCTCTTATATCATATATAGCATTGCCTGTTTTCCCTTTTGGTTACTCTTTTGTAGTCGCCTATTCATTTTTCATGCATTCAACATGTTATAACAATTAGCATACATCTTTCAAATCCTTGTGTGGTTCCACGTTGTTGTTTTCCAATAGATGAAATGCATGATGGGTCTGTTTAATAATGATGCGAAAATGATGATATGATACTTCACGCATGAAGAGCAAAAGAACTTGAACAAGACTTTTTGTGTAAAAGGAATGTGTGGGGGTGGGGATGGGAAGAGATGTCTACATCGAACATGAAAGGACTAATTACAACACATAAAGAAAAAAGATGAACCTCCAGGGTGTCTTTTGAGAATGATACGTAGAGTCATCAAAACGCTGATGCTGGCACCGAAGACACAGCCCACCAATTTTCTGCATGTGGTTTGTGTTGTCGTTTGAGTTTCTTGATAGGCCTGCTGTTAATGTCACTACTATCATCGTCCTTCAAATCCACTGTGTATGTTTGCGAATGCCAGCACGAGGGTTGTTGTTCATGCTGTCGACGGCGTCTATTCAAAAATAGATCGGTCAACGTTCGGAGTAAACGGGATTTGTTCCGGGTGAAAAGAGGATCATCTGTATTAATACAAAACAGGGGATGAGTACACAAGCTCATAAAATTCTCGCGTGGTTTGTTTCCTACCTTGCTTTTTACGCATGTAGACCGAGGTATTTGAATAACTACGGCGTGGCATGGTATGATTTTCCATCTTTTTGCTTGTGAGCGACTTGGTTTGACGAAGGCAAGGAGTGTTGTAAAAAGGTTTGGCACCACAATGAGAAGATACTGATTCAAAATTCATGATGCTGTAATTGAATGAATAATTGGATATCATTGACAAATGAATGGAAAAAAGAAAAGAGAGAGAATGGAATGGGGGAAAATGCAAAGGGAAGGACAAGGGTAATAGCAAAGAAGATGTCTGGGATGAATGGAAGAAATGGTATGATGCGGGTTGGCGAGCTTATTTATATGCAGAATCACCCCCAGGCACCACAAAGAAATCCCAAGTCAGCCCATACTGTGCCCCTCTCATAATACATATCCCCCATGCAACCACGCATAATACATGCACCCAACCACCCATATACATCAACATCTTACACATGCTTATCAAGACACACGGATTATTAATCTCCCAACAAAAGGAATACTTCTTCCCCTAGTGACCCCTCATGACTCTTTCTCTTTTTAACCACCCCCACCGTAACATCATCATCATCATACAATAGCTGCACGTGCGAATCCTATCCTTTCACATACTTCTCCTCCTTTAGGGCACACACACACACACCCGTACACACATACTTGCCATTGGTGTAGGCATGATAATAGTGGTTCATCCCCACCCCCCGCGTTCCATTCTCAACGGCCGGGATAGATTGTTTTTCTCCATTTTGCTAACTTTTAACGTTTTTGTGGGAGCATCCGTTGTCAAGGTCGCACGTTGGAATACTACACAACATTGGGGTCGTTAGTGAAAAAGTAAAAACAGTGCATAAAGAAAACACCTAGCATTTGAGTGTGGGTCTGTGAAAAGTCCTTCTAGTGCTTGTGCTTTGCAATTGGCATTCTCCTATCGGGTTGCGTGCGTATTGTGCCTGGCACATGTGCGTGTGGATAATATGTGGGTACAAGTGGCCTGAGCAATGCCCACTTCATAACCACCACGACCATGCTTTGGACCCGCCCTCTTCTCCTCTTCCTCCACACGCACATTTTATTATTACGCGCGCCTTGTATGTACAGGAACCACCCAAACCAAGGGTTCAAATTCTTCATATGTATTCCCTTTCCAACAACTCCCTATACACAAATCTCGAACATGTACACTGAAGAGTTTGGCCATCTTACATACCATGATGATTTGCTGAATGGTATTATCAGTGTGATGTAAAGATGTCATGAATGCAGGAACGTACCTTTTTCTATATCTTTGTTTCCTTTCAATCATCATTGCAAGTGCAAAATCAGCGCGTTTAATATGTTTGTGTGTGCATGTGCATTAATCCCCCGCATGAGTAATTGTACGTGCTCCACACACACACACACTACCTCTCATCTCCTCCTATGTATGCTCTCTCTCTTTCACACACCTTTTTGTTCTCCCTTGAACATGATCTGGATACTGCTATTCCCTTGAACTATGCCCTTTGGGCCTCCCCCTTATTACCCCAA
Organism: Lichtheimia ornata; assembly: GCF_029851405.1. NCBI lineage: Eukaryota > Fungi > Mucoromycota > Mucoromycetes > Mucorales > Lichtheimiaceae > Lichtheimia > Lichtheimia ornata. The sequence continues at coordinate 189,943 of NW_026695354.1, forward strand.
CAAAGCCGGTGCATCATCATAAATAGGAAGATCCATCATCCTTTGCCCTTGCATGTATCATCATGCCATATTTTGGGTTCCATCTCGATCTATTACGACTCCTTTGTAACTATCCTTGGCACTACTATGACATCTTGAACATGTATGAAAAGATACAAAAGAGAATTTTATTTCTCAATGTTTTGTTTAAGCACGAGCAAGGCGAGCGTTGCGGGCCAATTGACGAGCGTTGAGACGAGCAACCTTCTTGCCAGCAGCAGCAGGAACAGACTCTTCCTTCTCAGTAAGAATGACTTCAATGTGGCAAGGCGAGCTCATGAAGGGGTTGCTAAAAAAGAAAAGGCACACACATACATTAGATCACAAGTATCATAGCAACCTCCTCTACCCTCACAACAACTTACATTCTACCGTGAGCACGGTAAGTGCGACGACGGTGCTTGGGAGCTTGGTTGACAATGATGCTGGAAATGTAAAGTTCCTCAACGTTCAAACCCTTAGCTTCGGCGTTGGATTCAGCGTTCTTGAGCAAGTCAGTGACGAACTTGATGGACTTGACGGGCCAACGACCTTGGGTGGTCTTGAACTGCTTAACTTGGGAAGTACGGCCAACACCACCGTTGAAGTGACGGAAAGGAATGGCTTCCTTGTGCTCGTTGACGTTCTTCAAGTAAGAGTAAGCCTTGCTCAACTTCAAGCCCTGGATAGCAGCGGCAACTTCGTGGGTGTTCTTGAACTATATATACAACAATACATTAGCCTTGCTGCTAACGAGGTATAGTGACATGGGTCATTTCATGATTCGATACTTGCGTGAACACGGAGGTAGGAACCGCGGGACAAAGCAGCTAATAGACAATTGGGCGAGATCAGTCAACTGAGTGGTAGTTCGTGGTTGAAAATGTCGACATGCTTACCCTTGGACGAGTTGGAAGGGGTGGCAGCGTATCTCACCATCGTGGCTATTGAATGAATCCGTCATTAATCAATCCATCCTTTACAAATGATGCATCATCCATCCATCGTCGTTTGCTGTTGTTGCTGTTGCCTATGGCATACCTTGGTCGGATTAAAGAGAAGGAGTTCAATAATGGATCTGCCACTGCTTTCAAAGTAGCTCCTCAAAGCACAGGACGCTGTCCGAGCCGGACTATCAATTTGGCTTGTCTCCCATTCTCCGCCGCCGTGAAGTGGTTGCCATGACCACCACCACCACCACCACACCAACGCATGTGTAGTCTCAATGATAGACATGTCATTATGCTCCCTTTGATGCTATCTTTTACAAATTAACATATATAAAATGCGATAGTACATTTGCTGTGCATATGTCATGTTCGTGTGTGATGCAGTTTATATGATGAGAAGATGTTTATGGCAATACATAATACACATGCTGTGAGAAGAGCAATGAAATGTCTTTACTTTGGTATGCTCGAGAGGTTGATGCATAAAGATAAAGAGCTTCAGTCGTTTGTACTGGGATTAAGAACATGCATTGATTACAATAATCGCCAAGTGGTAAATGTATCTTGATGAGGGAAGTATCTTGGTGCATTGGTTTGCTTACAGTCATGATGACCATGGATGATCAAGCTAGCATTGGAATACCTTCAATGTGAGTAAATAGTGTAAGTGAATTCTGATCTAGGGTTGATACGAATGGGATGATCCTTATGCACTGCGAATAAGCGAAAAATTTCTGCTCAGAGCGGAACATATTTTGGAGGCTTGATTGACAGCTATTCCACGCCTTCTTGTTCACCACACACACACGCAGACGCACCATGGATACCACTAGCGCGAAAAAGAAGCTCAAGATCTCGGACAATGTCACTGTCAAAAAGTCAAAGGATGAGAAGGATTTGGAAAGCTATCTTTTTGGTGACATGGACGACCAAGTCTGGGATCGTGCAGGTCATGAATTGAGCGATCAAGAAGAGGACGAGGACGATCAAGCTCAAAGCAGTGCCAATGAAGACGACAATGCAGAAGAGGTAATAGTTTATTATTAAAGGACAGGATGGATATTGATGAAGGATCACTTTGTAGGCATTCTTTTTTGACTCTGGTCCTGGTTTTGTGATGGATAGTGAGCCAACACCCTCTGGTGCTGTCGACAGCGAAGACCATGAGATGACTGAGCGCGCCAATGACGATGAAAGCGATGAGGATGAGGATGAGGAAAGCGAGCCTGAAGAAAGCAATTATGGATATCTACGCAAACCAGCATGGGAAGATGACGATGATCGCCGTTTACTTGTCTCTTTGCAATCCAACACTCGACTTCGAAAGTTGCGCAAGGATGTCGATGAAGATGTTGTGGATGGTATCGAATATGAAAGAAGACTCCGAGCATTGTAGGTACCAATGGGAAATGAGGAAGGATATACAATATTGATGATCATTATCTATGTCTTTTAGCCATAACAAGATGTATGCCCGTCCTGCATGGGCCAAGTTGCCTTCAGAGAAAAGAGAGGGCGAAAATGATGAGGAGGACGCTTTTGATGGTGAAGATAATCTCGCTGATGAAGATCGTGTCGACTTGTTGAAGAGTACCTATGGTATCCTTGAATTACGAAGCCGTCGCAACTTGTTGGATCCTGAACAGCTTGCTGTAAAACGACAAAAGAATGCCAACATTCAAGCACAATCCAAGGTAAGGAAGGAATAAGGAGTTGTTGCAACAACAAACAAGAAAACGCTAACATAGGATTGGATTAGAAACGTATCAATACCCTGGCTTTCCATCCCAATGCCCAAGTAATGATGGCTGGTGGTGAAGACAAGACTTTGCGACTCTTCCAGATCGATGGCCGTGTCAACCCCAAGATTCAATCCGTATTTTTCAGAGATCTCAAGGTCACATGCGCAGCTTTCAATCCAAGTGGTGATCAAGTGATTATCTCGGGCCGTCAACCCTTCTATTACATTTACGACGTACAGGCTGGATCTGTGGATCGTTGTCCATACATTTGGGGTCGCAATGAGCAATCATTGGAAAGCTTCACAATCAGTCCTTGTGGCAAATATACTGCTTTCCGTGGTAAAGGAGGTCATATTGTTCTCGTCAGCACTCTTACCAAGCAATGGGTTGGTGATTTCAAGATGGATAGGAGTGTGGAAGGCATGGCCTGGTCATCCGATGGCAAATATTTGCACAGCATCGCCAACAATGGTCAAGTGTATCAATGGGATGTGGGTCAACGTGAATGTGTCAATCGATGGACCGATGATGGTGCAGTACGATCAACAGCTTTGGGTGTAAGTCGCGATGATCGATTCTATGCCACAGGGTAAGTAGTACTGTTGGGAGGAGTAAAAGGGAGAGAATTCATGCTAATAATGATACGAATCCATCATAGTTCCAGTTCTGGTATAGTCAACTTGTACGATGATCGTGTACTCCAGCCTGACAACAATCGACCCACACCTTTCAAATCTCTTGGCAACTTGACAACACCTATCGACAACATCAAGTTTAACTATGATTCACAATTGATGGCTATTAGCAGCCATGATACTCGAGATGCGCTACGTATGGTTCACTTGCCATCCGGCACGGTGTATCAGAATTGGCCCACAGAGAGAACGCCTTTTGGTCGCATTACAACCATGGATTTCTCAGCCAACAGTGATTATCTTGCTGTTGGTAACGATCTTGGCCGTATTGTTCTTTACTCATTAAACCATTACGCCCTTTAGATAACATCATTCCCATCATTATCCGATCCATTACATGTATACACAACTCTCTTACACCGCATTGCATGACTCTCACACACACACACTCTCTCTCTTTGTATTCCTTTTTTCCTCTTCATCCACATTACATACGCACGCACACACAAATATAGAAGTAGTTGATAGAAAAAAATAGTTGCCTTGTATATACACGAGTATGGATCTTGAAAGAAGATGATAGAGAGGGGTGTGTGGGGGGTGATAATGAATGGCTGATCTACTTTCTTGCTTTGCCTTCTAAAAAGTCCTTGGCTTCATTGATCTTGGTGGCCAAATAGGGAGATCCTCCACGATCAGGATGGTTCAACAACATGATTTTTCGATGTGCTTCCTTGACCTTGTTCTTTGTTGCTTGGGATTCTCTATGGGATTACCTCGTTAGTATCATCGTTTCTCTGGCATACCACTTCAAGACTCGTACCTCAAACCAAGGATAAGGGCTGCCTCACGCTTATTCATCTTGGCATCGAAGCCACCCTTGTGGAATTTCGACATGCGTGGGACCTTTGGTGCCTTTGGCATCTTTTGGTATTCTTGAAAAGCCCGCATACCGAGACGAGCGGCTGTGGCAGCACCAGCAACAGCAAAGCCGACAATTACAGGCGTAGACTAGTGTATATATACATGTGTTAATATAAATGCTATACCATTGGATCGCATGGTGTTGTTGTTGTTGCTATTTACCATTTCGGAAGTATGCGGATAAAGAAGCGTATTATAGTCTCGGTCAGCCTGGCTTCGCCAACATACAAGCTGACACCCAATAAGCCACCTTGAACAACGTATAAATCAACCGTTGTATAATAAGAGTGATGGTTGTATACCGGTTCACGACAACACACTCATGGTACAGTACCAAAATTTTTTATCAATGCGTTAGATGTGTCCTTAAGCCTATGGTGGCGTAAATGACGCACGGAAACCAAGATTTTATTCACCAGGAGGAATAAGCCGTCTAACCACCACAGTATGTTGGTAAACTACATAGTAATAAATAAGCATTAATACTTTTAGCAAAACATTGAGCGCATTTCAATGTCATACATGTGTACTTTCTAGTGAGTGCGTTATGGATTAGATAGTACGGGGTTTCTTGTGAAGCTCTGGGAAAAACAGGCATCCGTCGTCCCTACATCAAGATGGACATAAATAGTCAACATTGATAGCATATTAAACATCGATAATCTTCTCATGCGTACGTAACCAAGTAATGGCAAAGGCCTGATGATGATTTCTTCAATTACTCCAATAGAAGTGTGGGGTACTAGAATAAGCCATGATAATCATTGTCGAGGTCAGGCATACTAGGTCAGGTGTAGTAGCAGAGCAAGAGTTATCTTGGCTTACATACCACCTGGGACAGGTCTATAGGAGACGATGTCTTCCACATAGCATTTTGGTGCTTCGATGGCTTGTGATGACATGTCGATTATGAGAATAAGAAAAAAGAAAAAAGAAAAACTATGTATGTGAAATCTTTATGTATATAGCTGATCATCATAATATCATTTCGGGGTAAGGTCATTGTGAGAAGAATGATGAATTCATCAGCAAAGACTCATTGTGTGATGATCGATGGTAAAGTTAACATGTTGTTGCTTATTCAGAGATATCCTTTGGTGAGGCGTTTTGGACCATTATGCAGCTGATGCGAAGGATGCTATTGGGATCAATCACTGGCGGATGATTGTATGGTGCAATGGTATGAAGAGAGCGTGTGGTAAAAGTATGATGGATGCTGACTTGGGGCACTTGCTTTTCGATCAGGACGCTAATTAAGGAGGGTACATTATGATATGGAATGGATTACTATGATGAAAATATGGACGTGCTAAAGGTAAACAAAAAAAAGCGGATACTGCAGCAGCGTATTCAACATGAGCTTTTGCATAGACACCGAGTGTGGGTGTGGACCTTTCGTGTATATGGCAATCATTGGTAAATGATGATCCGTTCATTTCTTCAACGCCTACCAACCTCCTCTTTTATTATAGTACGTTGGCTATTCAGGAAGCTACCTATCTTCTGGTCCTTGGAATTATCATGGATGATGCTGTCATTGGATGTCAACATGCCTTCGTGCATACATGGCTGTTATTGGTAAATAGTGATTCGGTTATTTGTTCGAGGGCTAATACTCACATGAAACCTCGCATTGTCATTATCGGTTCAAGTGTAAAGGATATTGTCAAGGCACAAATCAGGAACAATGAAAGGAACGACCTTCTCCCACTCCCGCTTCACAACGATGCAAGGTAAGGCCAACACAATTTACACTCTCCACACCACTAACTTCTGGCATTGCCAACAATGCACACCGTCAATGGGTGAACAGGTGGTCAATGGCGACACATTCAGCTACAACAAGCACGTGCGCGATCTACCCATGACACAAGCTTCCTTTCCAATACAACATGTAAGTTCAATCGCTGCAATTCGTTTTATTGTTCAAGTCGAACATTGTGGTACTAAAGTTCGCGTGTAGGTTGGTGTTGTCTCGTCTATACAAGACCCAATGAGGCGTCGTGTGCCCTCCTTACCGAGTTGTCCACAATGAGGGTTCTCAAGACGTCTTCACATTGCCTCTTTTGGGTATGCTGACAACAAAGGCGTGTGGGTTGGTTTTACTTGTTATCTCACATTGCGTTTATGGTAGGTTGAACATGTTGGATGATGGTACCTCTGGCAGCAACAGGATACGGATCTCAAAGCAAGAATGCTGTATGGTTGGCTCAATGGTATGTGTGGTATTGGATCTACAAAGCGAAACATGTTAATTAACGAGCCTTGCAATGAAACAGCAGCAGCATCTACTGGATGGCATGGATATACGGTTTCTATTTGAGGCAATGATGCTATTGAGAAATACCACAAGGTAAGAGTGTTCATTATGATGGGATTGGTTGGATTCAAGTGGACTTACCAAACGCCATACAGTGGCAGAGCCTCTTTCGGCGATGCTATTATTATCAAGGCTGCACGTCAAGGATGTCATTGTATAGTACTGTGCTCTCCTGGGGAATTTTGGCCCGGAAACAGTGTGACTCAATATGCGATGGCAAGGCCAATTTGAAAAGGCATCCGCTGTGCACACGGCCTCCATCCAAGTACGGCTATTGATTTCCTTGCCTACAGAGAGAAGGTGGATATCTCTTATGATGCCAATTTCAGGATCCAATGAGAGTATAGTACATATGGTGGCATACCTTGGCGCTGCAGGTTGATTATTGTATTGCCTTCGGATGGTGTATTTGGTTGCAATTCCTTGTGATCACCATGGCTCAGGTATGTATGACTCTCATGCTTTTTGGAGATATTTGCTGAAACGCCTACCATTATTTAGAGGGATTATTGCAGCGAGCTACTTATCTTTTGGTGCTTTGGAGTTTACAAGATCACAGCTATGAATTGCTAAGTATTGTTGGATGAGTTGGGACAATTGTTTATGGTGCATCTTTTATAGGTGAATCATATCAGCCATGGGGAAGCGTTTATGTCTTTTGGTGGTGTCAACCTTTATTGCGTCTCGGGTGGTTGGTTACCAAGCAACGGGCGATTTCTCTGAAGAGTGTCCGCCAATGCAAGTCTCTTGTGAGTGGATTGTATCAGCAACAAACAACAGCATGCATATCTTTGGTGCCATATCAACCCTCATCCCATCATCCATCTGGTGCTTTCCATTACCTGCAATTTGGTGAACCTCCTGAAACAAAGGTCCCTTATCGATCGATCATGTCAGCAACAAGGAGCAGGTTTATACCTTTGGCGTCAGCAAGCTTTCGATCATCTCGTGGTTCTGATTATCGACAATTCCTTTGATGGATCTCTACAACTATACGCGTCTTATGGATGGATAATGTCATCAACAAGCAATGAGAGTCCGCGTTGACATCTTTGGTGTTACCAAGGTCATTATGCATCTCCTCAAGGCATTCATCGTCAAGCTGCATTCGATTTCCAATGAAAAACGATTGCCATTCACATCGCTCTTTAGCCATATGTACGTCACTCCGCAGCTAGGATCTGGTTTGGGCTTTTCGATGCACAATGCTTTCTCGATTTGCATGTGGTCTTGGGCAAAGGATTGTCTCGTTGTCTCTCTTTGTAAGGGCTCTTCGGCATCATGTAAGTATGCTCTCTTTGGTGGTATCAATATTACTCAACCTTCTCACTGCATATGTCCATAAAGTATCGTTCCATCGCTTTCAAGCCGAGTGTCACCCTAGCGGGCCTTATCAACAAGCAGATGATTGCGACGATCGGCTAGATTTGGATATCGGTAGGATTGCGTGCGTATGGTTATTATTGGTAAATAGTGCTCCATTCTCTTCGTCAACGTCTGCCAACCTCCTCATTTATTATAGGGTGTGGTCTATTCAGCAAGCTACTTGTCTCGTGGTCATTTGGGGGTATCATGGATGCAGCTGTCATTGAATGTCGACATTTTTTCGTGCGTATGGCTATCATTGGTAAATAGTGGATGATCCGTGTTTTGGCTCCAATCCCAATCAACCTCCCCTTTTACTATAGTATGCGGGCTATTCAGCAAGCTGCATGTCTTATGGTGCATTGGGATTTCTATGGATGAGGCTATCATTGGTAAATAATGATCCATTCATTCTTTCAATGCCTACTAACACCCTCTTTCGTGTGGGCTATTCAGCGAGCTACTTGTCTTGTTCCCTTTGGATTCTTGATGGATGCAGCTATCATTGGATGTCGACAGGATTTCATTCATACGGCTACCATTGGTAATTGGTGATCCATTCATTTCTACAACGTCTGCCAACCTCCGCATTTATCATAGCATATGTGCTATTCAACAAGCTACTTGTCCTATGGTCCTTTGGGATTTCTATGGATGCAGCTATCATTGGATGGCAACATGGTGGATATCAATAAGAGCACGATGGCTACAGGGAGACATTCCTCGCAGGACCTTTGGAGACCAGGAGCTGGATGGCCAAGGTAAAGGGATGGAATTTGGTACTACATCAGTTTAACCACTATGATCTCTTTCATGCAGTAGTATGCAAACAGCTGCGGATCGTTTTATGGGATCATCAAGAATCAATCAGCTGCACCACCACTCGTACCCAGATTGGCACTACCCCAAGATCACCCTCCACTCGTAGCGTCATTACATGTCATTCTATTCCTACATTACGTACATGAATTTAGACACTTGCTCACCAATAGTGCATTTTTTGTGTTTGATCAACTATTTAATATTGTGGCATTGTATGAGATGGTGTATATGGGAACCTCAAAAACACAGTTACCCTTGATTTCATGGGTAGCGGATTTCATTGTTCCTCGCTGGAAGGATTGTTCACCTCCGTGAGTTTAATTTTAACCACCTCCAAGCGTACACCTGTACATGCTAATTTTGTTATGCGTCGCTTTTTATCCAAAGATGGAATTGTCGCATTCGTACAATCTGGATTCAATGTATAGAGTGGGTACCCCTTTTATGATTACTGTGAAGGTCCATTTATAGTCAAAGCCTTCGTTTTTATACATGATGATGCATACGTTATAAAGTACAAAGACCTAGCGGTTTTATTCTCAGTAACGCATAGCTGCTAGTACAAGTGCGTATGGAAAGCTATGGAAAGTATGTGTTTACATCGCACCATTTTTCACTTTCAACCGTGTACAGTGAATAAAAAGCGACGCATAACAAAATTAGCATGTGCAGGTGTACGCTTGGAGGTGGTTAAAATTAAACTCGTGGAGGTGAACAATCCCGCCAGCAGCGAACAAAGAAATCCGCATGGCACTCACCCTCAAAATCAAGTGACTTTAACCACGAACAAAGAACATGCAACCTTGGAAAAAGAATCAACAAAGAACCTGTTATTCCTAGAAGGAGTTTCCCTAAATAAAAGAGCTGCCATCAGCTCTCTTTCTCGTTACCTTGATCAATTCTTCGTACATATTTCTGTTGCCTTCATCGATTTATCCACATCCATACATACAGGTATGGCGACACATACATCGCCTTTTTATCGGATCATGAAGGCAGTATTTCTCATTTCATCTTGATAGAATGGCTGCAGTGCCACAGCAGCAAGAGGGCATTGATCGAACAGCGGAAATCAACAATGTATTCGGCGGCAATGTACGTAACATACGCGGCTTGAATCGTACATGCGACATTCGCTCTATATTACGCCCCGAGTACCAGTATTTACGGGTAAGTGATAATGATTGATCGAATGGCTGAGGTTATACTTACATACATTTGTTGTCCAACATAGGGTACCTTTATTACCATTGCTGAGCAGCACAACATTCTTTCTCGAGATGCCTATAATCTCATGAACATGCATGTCAGGAGGTTTATGCGTGCCATCGGTGATTATGACGAAGAAGACAATTGGGCTCCAAACTTTGCCACGATCAATATGCCAGGCAATGGGATCCAGCCTGGACCCGGTGGTCAACAAGTAATGGCTGGACAAGGTCTCTTAATCCCACCTGTTACCAACCAAGTCTTGTGGACATGGGCATACAAGCTCGTGTCCAACAATCCTACGCTGGAGAATGTGGTAAGTGTATATGCTTTCTTTATCACCTCACCAAAATCTAACGCCATTTGGCATCTGAATAGGATATCACAAGCCAAGACCCTGCTGCCCGAGACTTGTTGAATACATACACAAATCACTTTCAACCCATGCAACGAAATGCACAAGGCAATGGTAACTCGAGATATCCGCTTTGCCCGTTACTGTGATTAGATGACTAATTTATTGTAATAGCACTCTACGAGCCACCTGCAATGTATCCGAGACTCCTCTCGACATTAAGCGAGCGCTTTGCAAGAGAAGCGGTGAAAAGTAAGTGGCAACAAAAAAGCCATGTTTATGCTAAGCTTTGACCGTTGATTAATCGCATATCAATTTTAAAGACGTCAAGAACATGCTCTGGAGAAACATCCCTGTGTACGTTAGTCGATTGTGTGATGGATACATCAAGCATATGGTTCAATCAGAAACAGATTTTGGTATCTACATTACACTCAAACATCTCGGTAAGTGCATTTATTATGACTGGTGGCTTTATACCTATACTAATAACGCGACGTTCACCACAGCCCCCATCATGAGTACTGGTATCATAAACCACCAAGCAGATACACCACCACAATTGGCACCTGCGGATGAACATTATTTTACCCAATTTGTTGACGTCTATCAGTAGGTGTTACTTGGACATCTCTTTGCTTACATATATGCTGACTCTATCAATATAGAGAGATACATCAAGCTTGTGAACGGCTTCTCGCTGATGTACCCCTGGTGGAGATGCAAAGTACACCAAGTCGAGGCCTTGGCCCGGTACTGGCCATGCGACTGATGAGATTTAGCATGTGGCTATTGTTGCAAGCCGATGGACTCGATACCAGGAGGTGGTCTATATTGCCATTGGGAAAAACCCAAGTTGGGTTTTTCGGTATCGATTTGCGTATGCTTTGGGCAATCCTTCATTATGCACGTGACCAGGATCAAGATGCTTTGGTACCAGCCATATGTCTAAATCAGGTATGTTGATAAGGTGTACTATTTGCCATTGCCATTTCTAATATCTTTACATTACAATTAGCACGGCAATGTCTTAGCAAAACTTCCATTTGATGCAACACTTCAACCACCCCGGCAGAAAGAACTTTTATGGGAAGCGTTATTTAATATCGATTACGTCCAACGCCGTAGGTGGCGTTACTCTGGTAAGCATGTTGGCTGTGGAAATCAAGGTAAATACTAACGTATTTACTTATGTGTAGGCGAATTGCCTGGAACTGCAATACGATTTGCTCATTACATCCGTACCGATGGCTTTACAGCCAATGTCATGTTTGAAAGACCTCAACCAAGAAACCTGGCACGTATGTACTTTTAGCAGAAGCACGCTAAATCTTATGCTCACTTTTCTGTTATAGCTTTTTTCCCTGAAGTTGCTAAGACAGCTCGTCGCGAGGTGGCGAATAATGCTGATTTGGCTAATATCCACACGGGGATATACATGCTGAATAAGACCCCTCAAGGCCTGGATGAAGATCGTTTGCAGAACAGCCGACTCGTGGGGATAGATCCGGGTAAGTCATTTATAAGGATTTATCAGACTATGATTGTATTGACACCTATATTCTATTAGGAAAGCGCGAGTTTATCACCGGGATTCATCATGAAGAAACATTAGAAGTACAACCAGGGGAGAATCCACCAAGGTTGAATGCTGTTGAGATACCAGCGCGACACTATCAACATGCAACGATGGTGCATTGGGTTTACAAGCACACGTTAGCCAATCGACAAAAAGCCAATATGCAAGAGGTCTACGACCAGCTGGCGCAAGAAAGCCCCAATGTACCAAGATTGAATCAATTCAAGGCACATGTTGCCTGTGTGAGCCGCGACAGCAATAGGTTGGTAAATTTTATGGCATGTACTATGATTAGTATTGTTAACATTTATCTATTTCAAAGATTGCGAGACTTTTCCGCCCACTTCAAGCATAGGATCACTCGAGGGATTCTTTTTTCTGCACGTCAATCATACCAACAAGTAATGATCAATGAGATTTTGGGAATTTCTCCTCCTGATTCACCAGTAAGTTAAAGTTGCTACATGAAGATTACTATTGCTATGACCATGAACTCATTTATTATCATTTCCTTTAGAGAGAGCAAGTCATGTTCATCAATCGAACATCTAAAGCAAAAAGGAGAGGGATGCGGAGGTTCAGAAGACGAGACATCGGGTGGCAACGGCCTGAGCAAGAAACGATTGTTGCGTATGGAGATGCCAGTCTTGGGCATATGCGTGGTTATGCGCCACTTCCCCATTGGGTAAGCTACATTGATGGTTGTTTTTCTCTATGCTCATCTATATCATTTACTGTATAGGAGTTTATCAAAAGACTATGCAGACAGGCATTGGTCATTTTCATCGATGAATTCCGGACCAGCATCACCTGTCGACATGATGGCGCAAATTTGCATCTTTGCTATGACAATCGACGGCTGCATTGCAACCATAAGTATGTGGGGACAAGAGTTTCTTTTCTTTGCATATGCTAATAGGCTTTTTTATTCAAAACATAGGAAGACGAGGAATCGGGTACAGACTGCGCAAGGCAACAGAGGTCGGAAAGTGGTGCATTGCAAGGATGAAGATGGTGCTGTGATTGGCCGTTCGAATCTATGCCAGCAGCGTTTTGCAGTCGGTAGGTTTCTTTGGTCGTACAAGGAATATCGTTGTTCAGCAATTGATATGATGTTGGTTAGGGAACAACACTTGGCGCAATCTCATGTATCCAGTGAAGCGTTGTAATAATCACGGGGTAAGTTCCTTGTAGTTTTGTGAAGCACCAGCTAATGTATGGTTGTCTATAGTTCCTTGGCAGAGATGTCAATGCTGCGGCTCAAATGCGGTCCGTATTAAGATTGTATATGGAGACCAATGGAGATCTGCAATCTCGTCCCCCTCATCTTAGAAGATAGTCCCTTGTCCCCCCCTCTGGTCTCAACATACGTGACCGAGTTTTAGATTTTTGGTTGTTGAATAAATAGCCACCCAATCATACCTTTGTGTCATTGTTGCCATGGCAATTACCCCCATCTCAACCACTACAAATTGACCTTGGTAGTAGACACCCCATTTACTATCCCCATGTTGATGCCTAATCAGGAAGCATAGTGGTGTATCCAATGACAATACATCCATGGTTATCTTGAATGCCATCTTGCATCATGCATTGCATACCTCCTATCTTGTTTTACGCCTTTAGATACACTCCAATCTTATCATCTCATTTAGCAATCCATATATGTGATCCCTTTATGAATAGAATGTGATTGTCAAAAGGGCTTTGCTACTATGCACATGATAATGACGAGAGCATAGATGTCAATGCTGACACTTGATGTGCGAGGTCAACCATGGTTGTGGGATATTACATCATTTTAACGTACTTGGTTTTATATACAATGCTGAGCACAATGGGACACGTGTTAATGGTAAAAGTTGACAAAAGATACGATGACATTGATTCATCATCCTGCATACAGCGGTCACCCACAAGTCGAGCGCCTCGGGGACAATACGTTTTCGGACATGCGGAAGTGAATGGGGACATGTTTTCTTTACAAGCGCTCTATGTCAAATTCCAGGTTTCTTGTATTTGAGTGGAAATTCTGTGCCGAAAGAGTCCCTAAGTCAATATAAAACTACAAACGAGCTGTCCTAATGCCCAGTTTCTTTGCTGATCAACAATGAAGACAAGGCGGGCTGGTGAGCTGGAAATAAGAATATGCGTTTAATCTGAAAAAAGAAAATGAACTAAGCTATATAAAGTAAACCACTGATGCACTCGTGGCATTGGTTTTTGTGTATTGTAAGTGCGTGTGGGTGTGTGTGTGTGTGTACCTGTAGTAGTAAAGCAGGCTCGATAGTAATATATAGGGTGTGGGGGTCTGTGTGAACATGATCACTTTCCCTGTTTCTTTTCTTTCCTTATTTTATACACTATTGCTTTTGTGGAGCACACTCACACACACACTTTTTCTTTCTGGGGTCCATATACCTTCCAAGAAGCTATACCAACGCTCCCATTTACAAAGCCTGACATTGGCGATTCCTGAACACTGCTCATTTCCCCCACCCATACGCCGTCAAAATTCCTCTGCGAGTCTTTTCTTCGGTAGCCTCTCTTGTACTGAGGCGCAAGAAAGCGGCGACGGCAACCAAAAAGACATCGACACCTGCTGTAGGGCGTGTCAAGGCTGCCGTGGGCGACGTAGCATGCTCACCACCGCCACCACATCATTCATCCTTGACTTTTCGGTCTTCTGCAACATTGCATGGCTCTTCTCCCGGTGAGAAGGTCGAAGAAGATCAAGAAGATATTGCATTAACAAACGCGCTACAAGAATGGCACAACAAGACACCCTGCTTTGATACCCATCCCACCCATACACAAATCAATGATTTTGAACTTTTGGAAACATTGGGTAAGTTGATCTCCCACACCCTTTTACACATAAAACAAAAAAGCACATGGCAAAAGGTTGATTGTGGCATCTGGTGATTATAGGAACAGGAACATTTGGTCGCGTGTACCTTGCTAAACAAGATCAGTCTACAAAGTACTTTGCGATCAAGGTGTTGAGAAAAGAAGCCATCGTTCGACTCAAGCAAGTAGAGCATATCAATAATGAACGACAAGTGCTTTCTCAGGTCCATTTTCCTTTTATTGTACAGTTGTAAGTATCCTGTTGTGTGAATGTGTGGGCGTGTGTGTATACATCACATTGTCAACAACCATCTCATGACCGCTCCTTTCGATAGATATTACACTTTTCAAGACAATCATAGCCTTTACATGGTTCAAGAATATGTGATTGGTGGTGAACTATTTCGACATTTACGTAAAGCTGGCAAGTTTTCTTCACAAACGACGCAGTTTTATGCTGCAGAGATTATCCTTGCTATCGAGTAAGTGCACGGGTAAAAGATAAACAATGATAAGCTAACGACGAGTGTAAAGATATCTTCATCAGATGGACATTATCTATCGTGATCTCAAGCCTGAAAACATTCTATTGGATGCTCAAGGTCATATACGAATCACTGATTTTGGATTTGCAAAGCAAGTGGAGGATCGGACATGGACGTTATGTGGGACACCTGAATACCTTGCACCTGAGATTATACAAAGCAAAGGCCATAGCAAAGCAGTTGATTGGTGGGCACTGGGCGTTTTAATCTTTGAGATGCTTGCAGGGTTCCCTCCTTTTTACGGAGATAGCCATGTGGCGACGTATGAGCGCATTCTCGCATGCAAAGTTAAATGTCCTCGTCACTTTGACAGTGCAGCCAAGGATCTTGTCAAGGGGTTATTGGTGACTGACAGAACCAAACGATTGGGTAACTTGCGTGGTGGAGCACATGATATCATGCGTCATCCATTCTTTCGAGGCACCAATTGGCGTGGTCTACTCAATAAAACGGTGCTGGTAAGTGATTGAGCATTGAACAAAAAAGCACGTCATTACTCATGGTAACACACAATGTTAGGCACCCATCGTACCCGCTTTTGCAAATGATCATGACACAAACAACTTTCAAAAATATGAAGAAGAATCTCCACAAGAACATCCTGAAGGTGATCCTTATCGTCACTTGTTTGCTGAATTTTAGAAGTCTATGTTGCATCCACACATGTATAAAAAAGAAAAAGAAATATCATCATCATCATCCTGATCTAGGGTGGGGGGAGGGAGAGGGGAAAACCAAATTTACGGATATATCAATGAACGTGGTAGTTGATGTACAAAGTCAAGTAGAGGATAGGTGTGTGATGTGGCTAAATCCACAGGTCATTCGTGCATATCCATAATCCACCCTGTATGTAAATGCATGCATTGCAAATCCTGTTTTAAAAGACATGTCGCCTGTTGCACACGACTGCGTATAGTGTAGAATGCGTGTGAGAGTGTGAGCAATGACACACATACACCAGCATGCTATTTTTGAACTTTGGGAGTTGTATCTCGTTTTGACTCACGTTTTCCTTCCTTCTATCTCTCTCTCTTTCACTTTTTTTCTTTTCTTGCTCTCTTTTTCTTTTGACTGTTTTATGGAGACTACCATATCCCACTCACAATCGTCGTTTGTTTATCAAGTCGCACCCACTGATCTCTTGTCCATTGAGCTCAATGAGCCAGAGCGGACCTATTTCCCTGGTGAACAGATTACTGGTACATGGCCTATTCTCCAACAATCGGATCTCTCACAACGCTAACTTTTTTTTATTCGTATATTACAAAAGGCACTGTACACATTGGACTCAAGTTCCCAACCCCTTTATCGAGAGTGGCAATTCATTTAAGTTGCAAGGCGCGTCTGGGACGAAGGAACAAGTTGCCGCTATTCGTTGTAACATTGCCCCCGACAAACATCACACCCGGTTGCAGCCGGGTCCCATTCACTATCACTGTTCCTGCAGATATCCCTTCATCAGTAAACCACGAGGTAAGAGTGATATTACAATACTGCTGCTACTACGTACTTGATGATGAATGATGGATCCTTCTCTTTTATATAGAAAGTACCCGGCAAGATTGAATACAAAGTCAAGGCCGTTTATGAAGCAAGCGATTTGCCGAGCAGCGTATGGCCCAAAGCATCCCTTGATATTCGAGTACACGAACGCATTTCGACGCAGAGTGAAAAGTATCAAAAGGATCTCACCAGTGAGGGAAAGCTTTCATTCCAAATACCACACGACATCATTCTCAAGCAATGCACCTTCCGTAAAGGTGATACGCATACAGCATTGGCTTGGTTACATATACCCAGATCCTGTTTCTTACCAGGTAAAGTCACGTACATGCGTGTGTGTGTGTGCGTATGTATTGATCTTTTTATGATAGATGAGATCATTCCATTTACGTTAAGGGTACAACATTTTGCCCCCATTCGACAAATGGATGGCGTTACAGCATATCTTGACCGCATCACACAAACGCTTTCTGATAATCAGGGCCAAACGATCGACACAACCACCGTTCATCGAATTACACTACCGCTTAGCTGCGACGAAGACAACTTTCAAGCCAAGTTCACTTGCAACAAGCTCACAGTGCCGAGCGACACCCCACCAACATTAGAGAAAGAACAATATCCTTTACGTGTTACTTATCGGATACGCGTTGTCATCAACATGGATATGGATGCTTTACCTTTACGCAAACGTGATCGAATGGCTAGCTACATGTACATGGGAAGGAAGATGCGACTTTCAGATGATGAGCAAGCAGGTGGACCCACAATCACTCTCGATGTACCCATTAAGGTCGGCACAACGGATCAAGTCGACGTATCAACGCCAACTTCTTGTTTACACAAATCAGTATTCGATGGTGGATTCGGCTTCTTTCAACAAGGTGAACGACCTTTCCCATTTTCCCCATTATTGGGACCACCTCCTGCTTATGGTTCAATCGACGAGAAAAACTCTGCAGCAGACAACACAATGTCGGTTGTTATGAAACGGCTATCGTATCCACCCTCTGATAGCAATAGCAGTAATAGCAGCAGCAACAATAGCAATAGCATAGTCGTCATGTCTTCTACAACACCGCCACAACCTTCACAACCACCACCACCGCCACCGCCACCACTTCCTCAATCTTTACTAGTCGAGGATCAACTTGCAATAGCACGACAACCTTCTGCACCTAGTTTACAAGAAATTGAAAAGCCATCCTTATTGACATCACGTTACAGCTATTCAGAGACCAGCTCTAGTTCGGTTGATTCAGACGTAAAATACGCTATGCATGCACGGTCATGGTCTGTTCCAGCAGAATACTCGCATAACCCACATCATCATCAACATCATCATTATCAATATCATTATCAGCAACAACAACAGTCTCATGCATATAACCATCATCATCATCATCACCATCATCATCCTAGTCCTCTTATGATTCCACCACCTCCACCTCCACCACAATACCAACCTCACACATCTCCAATGCCATCCATTGCCAAACTGCAGATTGTCACCTCCCCGCCTCCTGTACCAAATCCTCATCAACAACAGCGTTATTTACGACCCTCCAATAAATAAGTATAGCTTGTATAGTATTCTTGTATCCACACACACACACACACACATTCGTTTATCGTTTCTTTTCTTTGAATTCGTAAAAATGAGGTGCTAATTCAGCTAACCAGTCGGGTTCGATCACTGTCAAATCACGCATGTAAGCTTGAGTTGTTTCAACCACCTCATGAAAAATGACGCATTGGGGTTTGCGATTGAAAAGCACCGAATCGGGATGCACTGCCAAAAGGACATTGTCACGAATAGTACGAAATCGACCATCAGGTTCAGCACGTGCCGCTTGACTAAAGTAACCACTCGTAAGACATTTGCGGATTTGCTCGCTGGCTTGGAGTCGTCCTTCAGGGGAGTTGGGATAATAAGCAAGCGCACTGATCAATGGGATATCAAAACGTCGTAAGTAGCGTGCCAATTGCTTGCGAATGCTGATCGCCCGTGAAAGTGCCTTGAAATTAAGAAATCGATCGTGACACCATTTCCCGGATCGGTTGCCTTTGTTGATAAATGCATGATACACATTCAATAAACTCAAATGATCGCCTTCCTCAACCCAAAACTTGCGTCGTGTCTCGAGTACGTGGTCTTTGGATGCTTTGGGTGGTTGAATAAAGACATTCTGGACTGATAACATGGCTGCAATCGTCAGGATCTCTTCGCTGCATTTGAAGTCCCCTGATGCAAGCAGGATCTTGCCCAACATTGGATCCACAGGAAACTCAGCAAGTTGCATACCAAGAGGAATCGTCAATCGTCCAACATCATCAATCGCTTTGAGTGAATACAATAACTCCAAGGCTCGAATCATAAGCTCAGCAGGTGGAGGCGTCAAAAAGTCAAATCGGAGCACATTATCAATGCCCAACGCCTTGAGCTGCAAAATAACAGGCGCCAAATTGCTCCTATATAACACAATGAGTTTTCTTTGTCATAATGAGGGAGAGGGGAGGATCAATGATTACCTTTGAATTTCGGGTATACTGGTATCGCGTAAAGTCTTGTATGTGTCTTCCGTATAAAGCCTAAATGCTTTGCCTGGTCGGACGCGGCCAGCACGCCCTGCTCGTTGTAATGCCGATGCTTTGGATGTAGGCGTCACCACAAGCGCTTCCATACCCGTCTTGGGATTGTAGGCTCGAACCTATTTAGCCAAATGTCAGGTCTTTGTTTGTTTCTTTTCTTTGTTCTCTTCATGCTTACCTTTACAAAACCACAATCAATCACATACACAATGCCTTCGAGTGTAACTGAAGCTTCGGCAATATTGGTGGAGACAATGACTTTGCGTGAATGTCTTGGGGTTGGCTGAAAGATCCGTAATTGCTCATCCGCTGTTAGACCAGCATACAGTGGAAGTGGCATCAGCGCCATGCTTCTATCAGGTAACCTATTCACCATCATGATTTAGATCTCGTGAACCCATTGTTTTCTTCCTTGTCATGCACACTTACGTCCTTGAACGCTCATATAATTCGGCGACAACTGTATCAATCTCATCACGGCCTGTCAAGAATACAAGGATATCGCCCGGTGGTTCCTGCATAATCCTCGTATATTAGACATACTTGCATATCACCCCTCCTATTCGTGATCACTTACCTTTGTGTGAATGTCAAATACGGTTTGTATAGTTGTCTCCACGTAATCAGATACAGGTTGATCAACGTATAGAATGTCGACTGGATACATGCGTCCTTCAAGAGATAAAATGGTAGCTGTATCCTTTGAGCGATCCGATGAATGATTGTGGTTGAAGAACCGAAAGAAGGCTTCTGCATCCAAAGTCGCTGATGAAATAATCACACGTAGATCAGGTCGCTTCTTTTGAATCCTATTGAATTCCATTGTCTTAATTACCATGCTCCTTTCATGATCCATCCACCTTACTTTTTGATGACGCCAAGAAGAATATCGGTGTATAAGCTTCGTTCATGCGCCTCATCGATCATGATGACATTGTATCGAGTCAAGAGAGGATCAATCATCGTTTCCCGGAAAAGCATGCCATCCGTCATGTATTTGATTCTTGTCCTTTGGGTCGTTTGGTCGTCAAATCGAATCAAATAGCCAACCTAGCCATACACACATGTTAGTTTTGACACGCTTGGATATACATGTATACTTGCCTCTGCTCCCAACTTGCAATTCTTTTCCTCTGCTACACGCTCTGCCACTGATGTTGCTGCTATTCGTCTCGGCTATTACTGTAATGAGTGCCAACCTGTCATTGATGTCCAACTTTGTTGTTTTCATACCTGAGTACAAGCAACTTGTTTCCCATCGGTGGTCCAACCAGCTTCGTCGAGATATTGAGGAATCTCTATCACACCATGTCTTATAAGATGGATTGTTTTCTATCGCTCTCCTCTTGTGTTGAATACTTACGCGTCGTCTTGCCACATCCAGTTTGGCCCACCACGATAACCGTTTGAAACTTTTCAACAAGATACAGTATTTCGCGTCCTACGAGAACCATAACAGCATTAGCCATGAAGCGATCGGAAGAAGTATCGTTTAAACATACGTAGTTTGAAGACAGGGAGTCGTTCGCGTTGCTGCTTGATTGTCAAATGGCGGAATTGTTGTTCGGCATGGGCGATCACGGCCTTGTCGGTCTCGTCTTCAGTGGCTCGATCAACCGAACTACCTGGATGAACGCATCAGCAACTGGATCTACTGAAGAAGAACAGCAATCTTGTTACCTGGAGCTACTGTGCCTGGTTTCCAAAATGCCATTGCTGTTGTGTGTGTTGGATTGAATAGAATCGCCACCAGAAAAAGAGAAGCTGCCAGAAACAGAAATCACAGCGGCAGGTTGTCGGTGCATGAATTATAAGCATGGTAGCAGCGAGTAGTAGTAGTAGTAGTAGTAGTAGTGTGTATCCATGGCAATAAAGGATCAAATGATATACCCGCTTTCTTATACATGCATCTAAATGCTAAAATGGGTCAAAGGCAGGATTAACCAGGACGACTTGTGTGGGAGGTGGGCTTACCAATCACTTGCATTACAACTACTACAACAACCAGCAACAGAAGTAGGTTAAGCTCTTTTGCAATGTCGCACCACACAAAGGCTCCAAGATGTATAAATGCTTACAATACAGGTCATGTTGCAGTTGTGTGATATGGATCAGCTCTCCTTTTTCTCTTGCCTCCATGCTGTGCAACATTTCACCAATTCTCTAATATAAACTTGGTATACGCCACATGGTCCGATCAGCGTTTCCCTGCGCACAGGCGCCCTCCTTTTTGCAAGCGGGGGAGGGAAATAAAAGATGGATGGCGGGTTGTCGTTGCACCTGATAGTTAATATACACACACGCTCTCACACACTCACGTTTGACGATTCATTTATCGATACAATATGAATTTCTCTTGTGTGATTATTCCTGGATTACAAAACTTTAATGATCTACTACTCCAAAGTGACTACAGTGAGAAAGAGAGAGGGGTGGTGATGATATATAGCAAGGAAAGGAGACTCTTTTTTTCTTTTTTTATAACAAGAAGGGTATCAATGGTGATAAGACAACTATAAAACATTTGTATATACACTATCCATGGAATAAGTTGAGGAGCTTGTGGATATGGTGGATGCACTGTCAGCAACACTACTACTACCAGCAGTGGCCCGTTGTTGTGGAAAATGATAGAAGAGATGCATGTAACTGGTGGATGATGATGATGGAATAGGTTCTCCGGAAAGAAGTAGTGATGGTTGACTCTCACACGATAAAGGTGTGCCATTGGGTAAATTCTTGGAGAAGCAATAAGATCGTCTTCGATGATAGGATAGTTCACTCGTACAAGATGATGATAAGGATGAAATGCTGTTTTTTCGAGCAGAAGGTGTTGGGTCGTTAAACATGCCATGGGTCTTGGACGCTTCATGTGCCTGACATGCCAGCGAGCAAAAACTCAAGTTCTGGTAATGACGTTTGTCAGTTTGCTGTTATAGTGCTTATATCAACAACAACTCACATCATCGGCAAGACGCTTTTCACAATACAAGCAAATGTTGAGATCCATTATGGTGTCGTTTTGGAAAGAAAAGGATGAGCGGGAAGAAGCCAGAGTCTAAAAAGAGGAGAGGACAATATCACAATTTATAGTTTGGGGAAAGGGGAAATGACCTGTTTCTCAGGTGCATAGGACACCTTCCAAAAGGAAAGGTCATACACGGTCGGTGATTAAAGTTTGGGGCGTCCTAGCGTCCTCGAGCATACATAAAGAAAAGCGATACCACATTAAGGAGCATTATCTGTGTATGTAAGACGCATCCGATTGCATGGTATCAATATAGCAAAATTTAAATGTGTGTGTGTAAATAATAGCGATAAGGGTAGAGAGCTATTAGGTATTGATAAGCAGTTTGTTATTATAATTGATGCTGCCGTGTACGTATATTGCTGTCGTTTGGCGTGGGAACAGCAATGATTTTCACAAAGGAAGATATACGTTTCCCCCTCTCTCTTTCTCTTTCTCTCGCTCAGAGCCCACAAGAGGAACAACACAGACAGTGCTTTGTTGTTTGTAAACTCGATGCATCAAACAATAAACAATAGCCAGGGTGCCTTGTGTTTCTGGGCCCTGCTCAAACTATGCTTTTTTGGTTCCCCTTTCTCTCTCGCAATACACTCTATAGCCGACAAAGGTCGTTGACAGATGGATCCTTATTTTACAATAGCGTTACCGATTTCGTTGAATATACCTGTGTAAGGGTACCTTTTTGCTGGTTAGATAGTCGTGTTTGTAACAATTGGCACGGGGACTCGTTAAAAGTTTCCCCAGCTGGTTGTAAGCGACAAAGTAGCTTTCACAATGAACACAGACACCTTCTGATCATGGCGAAAAAGTAAAAATTGGTTTCTCATGCGTGACACAATGATATCATACGTTCCTGAAGAAGATTGTAATATCATCGATCTTGGCAACACAGCAACAACAATTGCCTTGACAACAGTGTTCAGCACTACCATGCATGATTCATCGTATTAAGGGTGTTTGAGAACATTACAACGTATCTCCTGATATTGTAGGCACCACTGTAAAGAAAGAAGAGGTTGCTATCCTCACATTGCTGCATGCAATGAAGCTCCAAAGTGCATAAAAGTTGCATATGTTAAGTGGACGATCGATGCTTTGTCTCTTATCATATATATGGGTATGTATCTCTACCAAGAAAGAATGGGTTATTTGTAGACCCCATGTTCTTCCACGGTCTAGAGCTTATCATAGATTAATTTTTGGATGAGGCTCATCCAATGACAAGCTCGTGTGATTTCTATCTTATGTACACGATCACATCACACACAAGTAATGCTGGTGAAAGAGCTGCATCAAGAGCAGTGTACATGCACGTACATGCAACGTCTCTCATACGTTTTCTTTTCCTTTGGATATTACACTTTCAATCGAGACATCTCAGATTATGGATTAAACGCAGAACTAGAATCGCGATTTGATGTCGGTTCTTCTTTCGGCATTACAGAATCCAACCTACGCTAAATGAGCATAACACCACCAGAACATAACGTGTTATTGTTAGGTAGGTCATTGCTTGCCAAATATGCAAGATTTAGAATCACCAGATATGTACCAACTTGTGGGTTTAAGAAATGCTTATAGTAGATCGACTTCAGCGGTGTACGATTCTTCTTGGAAAATCTATCAACCATCAAATAATATCAAGTGCGTTTTAAAAGAATCGTTTGATCTCCTATACTTCTTCAGCTCGACTACATAAGGACATCCCATTGAAGTGCAAAAGGACGATATCACACCTTGTATTGTGAGTATATCAATGCTCACATGATACTCTAGGCATTCAGCATATGTATCCTCTCCTCATATCTCTTATGAAAGCATGTCTCGGAGGGGATTGCATACACTGTCAGCAAGGACTCCTCCCCTTTCGTGATTTTATGTCCATATGGATTTCAGCTAGCACATGTGCTGATATCGAAGAAGAGCTCTCACAGAAAAAACGAGCTGCACAACACAGACCACGTCAAGTTTACTATAGCCCGCATATAGCTATATGGCCCAAACCACATCACCCTATCACCTTTGCTACACCCTGTACAGCTTTGATTCTTATGAGGTCTCATGCACCAACCAACAAAACCACTACTTCTATAGAATTCATCCGCCATCACGCTTACAGCATAGGCGAACACATAGGCATCTATACCTCAAGCTTTTCATAATGAAGCGTGAGCCCTCTAGTAAAACGAAGTTGATCAACGTACCCGAACGCATCTTTATTAGTTTAAAGCTCGAGATGGACGATCTTATTGTAAGATGTATTGATGGTTCACTCGTCCTGAAAGTCAATGTAGGGATCACTTCACTTTTTTCTCTCAAGGTCATCCTATTCCTCCTTATTGTATCACAAAAGGTATATACTTCTTGCATGAACGATACATAAGCGAACCACCTTTATTATTCCATCTTCGAAGCTACATTATGTAATCCGAAAGCTAGCATGGTCCAAGTACGTAATAAACAATGCTTTATTTCATCTAGCTACATTATCACCATCCTCGTCTTCGTCTTCCGTCATCATTCGTACTCGTACTCGTACTCGTCGCCAGCCGTCAATCTCATCCGTCACCCAATATCAATAAACACGCAAGTTGAAGAGCATGAGATCTTGCAGGCTTCCTTTTGAATCTCGTTGTCGTTATCATTGTCATTGTTGTGAATGTGGCAATCATCGTAATGGTTGTCTCTATAAGTAAAAAGCAGCCAAGTTAGACCATCTGATACCGGGAATGATGACGATTTGGTATACCGTTAGGCGATCCTCTCCAAGGAAGGAAGCAAATCAGAAGGAATTCACAAACCAAATCACCACCATACGAGCAACGTCGGGCGATCCCTTGTTCTTGAGAAAGCACTGCACGAATCACGCAAGGCCAGTTCGATCCATGGCAAGGAAGGACATCACTTACGTAGAGTCCAGGCTCATAGTTGTCCTCATTCATCCTCCCCAAAAGAAAGAATGATCCCCAATCCTTCCAATCATTTCCCACCTCATGAAAAGAAATCCTCAAGGGAAAGAACGAGCCTATCACGAGAAGAGCCTGTTGGTTCAACACATTCACAAGCTGTTTCAAATCCCCTTTTACCTCAACACGGTGACCATGCTCTTCCAACAACCCATCCTCAACTCAAACGCAGGCCTATAGAGCCCTGGACGCGTTCCAAGAAGCTTTTCCACACACTTGGCTAGTGCAGAGCGACGCAGCGACGACTTGATACAGGCTGGGACTTGAACCCAAAGAGATGATGATGATGCCCCCAAGTTGCATTGCCTGACCAAAGAAACCTATTCAATTCATTATTAGCACACACACAATAAACACCCCTTTCATTGTCTGTTTCATTGTACTTGCCTTTTCCATAGACACAAAGACCCGTTGTTGTTGGTTACTGGAAACCGAAAACCATGGTGTAGTATAGTTGAGCCGAAACAAAACGCCAAACGAGCCAACGTCTTGAGACCAAACTTGTCCTCTATACAAGCTAACACATCAATGGAACCAGTTCGGCTGCAACATTGGACTCTGAATGTACCTGTTGACACCAAGCGTAGGGCGGGAATAGCAACGAACAAGAGGAAGCAATCGTATCGCCATGGCAATAGCCAACCCACCCACCACGCTCATTCCTCGGCACTTGGACACGCTCTCACTCCTTGACAATGCATGTTACCTCACAGTCAACAAGAGCACTCTTTGATAACACATTACCTACCTTGATTGGAATGTCGTGAATGCGATAAAAGCAGACGAGCGAGAAAGAGAAGAGAAGCGTTGTCTCAAGTCATGGAGCTACCGTCCCCAAGTTTAAATCTCCTACTGCCATTACACTGAGGTCACTCAATTACCCTACACACACCATCCACCCAAACACACAACTCACCTATCATCATCATCATCCTCACGATAGACAATAGGCATGCGTAAATAAATGAAATGATCCTCACGTATACCAAAGGGTGTGTGTCATTTTACATTTTACATGATAATGATGATCCAACAACAGCCATTGTTGCCATGCTACCATGTCACCTCGAATCAAGAAAGTTCAATGATGGGAATGATGGGTTGGAGCAGGAGAATCGTTCGTATGCATTGGATTGGACAACAAAGGTGAATGGGAGGAACGGGCTATTAGCTGGCAGTTTACAAATAACTTTGCAAAATGATGTTTGTGAAATTGGATGATGTTTTGTGTTTGAGCGTAACTCAACCAAATCCTCTCGGATCAAGAAAGTTGAAGGATGGGGATGCTGGGCTGGAGCAGGAGAATCGTTCACATGCATTGGATTGGGAAACAAAGATGATTGGGAGGAATGGGCTTTCGAGTGGCAGTTTACGTATAACTAACCAATTTGATTCTTCTGATATTGGATGATGTTGTTTCTGTGTTTGAGCATTTTTTCAGTCAAATCTCATCGGATCAAGAAAATTGAATGATGGGCATGCTGGGCTGGAGCAGGACAATCGTTCGTATGCATTGGATTGGGCAACAATGGAGAATGGGAGGACTAGGTTATTAGCTGGCAGTTTGAACTATTCCGTACATTCCTAAATAGTGTACAAGAATCATGCATCACCTGTGCTGAATGACTCAAGTTACACAAACACGCCCTCTGCATCTTTTGCTCTGCCAGGGTCCACCTACTTGACAATGAACAAAGACCACTCTTCATATAGCATCACGCTTACAAACATAAAGGTGCCTGTATCTCCGAACTTTACAATGAAACGTGCGGTCTTTGATAGAACAATGTGCTCGGCTTGGCCAACAGCACCTTGTGTGCAAGTTTCATGTTGATCGTGGCCAATCCCAGATTTCGCAATGTCGCTACCAGCCAAACTGGTTCTGGGGGTCGACCTCTTGAAACTTTTTTCGACGACCAAAAAATATTTTTTGGGTTGTTTGCGACATTGAACGCGAAACTTGCACACAAGGTGCTGTTGGCCAAGCCGAACACATTGTTCTATCAAAGACCGCACGTTTCATTGTAAAGTTCGGAGATACAGGCACCTTTATGTTTGTAAGCGTGATGCTATATGAAGAGTGGTCTTTGTTCATTGTCAAGTAGGTGGACCCTGGCAGAGCAAAAGATGCAGAAGGACCTCTTTGGGTAACTCAGCTAAAAAGTCAGGACTTCAGGGACCATGCATGACAGGTACGCAACCCTCATTTTCAGGTCATACATTGGCAGCTAACAGCCACTTTTATCCAATCAGCATTGTTGCGAGATCCACTGCATGGGAACAATTCTCCTGCTCCAGACATTCATTTCCATGATTAAAGTAGGTTGATCCGAGCTGATTTGGTTGAGTTACGCTCACACAAGATTACATCGGTTGAGCTACATCGAGCGTGCTTTATGTCCAGAGTGATGTAATCTCTCTTTGACCGCAGCTCAGTCAAATCAGCTCGGATCAACCTACTTTAATCATGGAAATGAATGTCTAGAGCAGGGGCATCGTTCCCATGCAGTGGATCTCGCAACAATGATGATTGGATAAAAGTGGCCGTTAGCTAGCAATACATGCCTGTTCCTAGATGATCCATAAAGTAATTATACATTGACCCTTTCATTCATGCAAACGTAGCTGTGTTACACAACACGACCCTCTGCATCTTTTGCTCTGTCAGGGTCTAGCTACTTTACATTAAACAAAGACCACTTCTCATATAGCATCAGGCTTAAAAACATAAAGGTGCCTGTATTTCCAAACTTTACAATCAAACGTGAGGTTTTGAATAGAGCAATGGGCTCGGCTTGGCCAACAGCACCTTGTGTGAAAGTTTCGCGTTCAATGTCGCAATCAGCCCAAAAAATATTTTTTTGGTCGTCGCCGTCGAAGAGGTCGACCCCCAGATCCAGTTTGGCTGGTAGCGACATTGCGAAATCTGGGATTGGCCACGATCAACTTCATACTTTGACACTAGATTCGTTTGACCCCGACAAGCACGTTGATCTATTAAAGAGCCCACGTTTGATTGTAAAGTTTGGAGGTACAGGCACCTTTATGTTTTACATATGCTGTAAGGGTGATGGAGTTGCTTTTTCCTAATGGATGGTGTCAGCTGCATTAACGGAAAGATGAAGAGCTGAGTGAAACGGCACGTGGTGGTTACACAGACACGTACTTGACAGGTTGCTATCACAAATGGATGATGATGATGATTGCCTTTTGTGAAGGTACGTAAGTAAACAGCATCCAACGATGAAGGTGTGTCAAGGTATGTATCACATTTGCATGTAGGAGAAGGTCGAGCTGCATAAACCAATTTGTATATGTAAAAAGATACGTATACATATTGAATGAGTCACTCATCCTGAAACTCAATGGAGGGATCTCTTCACTTTTTCTCTTCTCAAGCTAATCCCACTTCCCACTCCTCCTTATTGTATCGCAAAATCCATGTACTTCTTGCATGACCGATAACCGGACCACCTTTATTATTCCATCTTCGAGCAATAGTATGTAATCCACAAGCTAGCAACCTCCAACAAGCGTGTAATAAATAAAACAATGCTTTATTTCATCTAGCTATCTTGCTACTGTACCTTGCCACCACCATCGTCGTAGTCGTCCTCCGTCATCATTCGTATTCGTATTCGTACTCGTACTCGTCACCAGTTGTCAATCTCATCCGTCACCAACATCCAAAAATACGCAAGTTGAAAAGAGTGGGATCTTGCAGGCTTCCTTTTGAATCTCGTTGTCGTCATCATTGTCATTGTTGTAGATGGGGTGATCATCGTAATCCTCATTGTTGTGAATGTGGTAATTATCGTGATCGTCGTCTCTATTAAGTAAAAACACGCAAGTTAGACAATCTGGTATCAGAATGATGACGATTTGGTATACCGTTAGACGATCCTCTCAAAGGAAGAAAGCAAATCAGAAGGAATTCACAAACCAAATCACCCACCATATGAGCAACGTCGGGCAATCCCTTGTCTTTGAGAAAGCACTGCACGAATCACACAAGGCCAGTTCGATCCATGGCAAGGAAGGTCTCACTTACGTAGAGTCCAGGCTCATAGTTGTTCTCATTCATCCTCTCCAAAGAAAGAATGATCCCCAATCCTTCCAATCATTTCCCGCCTCATGAAAAGAAATCCTGAAGGGAAAGAATGAGCCTATCACGAGAAGATCGTGTTGGTCAACACATTCACAGCTGTTGCAAATCCCCTTTTACCTCAACACGGTGACCATGCTCTTCCAAAAATCCATCGTCATCGACCCATCAACTCAAACGCAGGCCTATAGAGCCCTGGACGCGTTCCAAGAAGCTTTTCCAGCACACTTGGCTAGTGCAGAGCGACGCAGCGGCCACTTGATACAGGCTGGGAGTCGAGTCCAAAGAGATGATGATGCCCCAAGTTGCATTGCCTGACCAAAAACCTACATATTCAATTCATTATTAGCACACAGACAATAAACACCCTTTTCATTGTTTGTTTCATTGCACTTGCCTTTTCCATATACACAAAAAACCCCTTTGTTGTTGGTTACTGGAAACCGAAAACCATGATGTAGTAGTGTAGTTGAGCCGAAACAAAACGCCAAACCAGTCAACGTCTTGAGACCAAACTTGCCCTCTATACAAGATAGCACGTCAATGGGACCAGGTCGGCTGCAACATTGGACTCTGAATGTACCTGTTGACACCAAGCCTAGAGCGGGAATAGCAACGAACAAGAGGAAGCAACGATATCGCCATGGCTACCACCCTCATTCCTCAGCGCTTGGATACGCTCTCTCCCTGACAATGGATGTTCATAACTATATTAAACCAACAAGAGAACCCTTTGTAACACATTACCTTGATCGAGATGTCGTTGAATGGGATAAAAGCAGAGGAGGGAGAAAGAGAAGAGAAGCGTTGTGTCAAGTCTTGGAGCTGCCGTCCCCAACTTTTAATCTCCCACTGCTGTACACTGTGGCCACTCAAGGAAGCCCTTCTGCCGCCATCGAAACTGAAAAAAATTGGAAGGTGGGCACGCTTGGTCGAGGTTGAGTACTTGCACTCTTTGTATATTATCCCAACGGTCTTGGATTTGCCATGTTCTCGTGATCCGATCATTCTCGCTGATTACCTGAACACGCATACCAAATTATGAGTAGGTATGCATAGACGACATTGCACTAGTTTCTTCAGGCTTAGTCCTGGTATATGCGCCCCATCACTTTATCAGCTCATGCATCCATTTATCAACGCAGCATCCCCAACATAAAAATACCCACGCCCACCATGCACAATAAAAGAATGATGTTGTCGTCGCCCATCATACCCCTACACGTCTCTTTATCCTGTCATACTCCTTTGATTACTTACAAGGTCGAATTTCTGTATCCCATTTCTTGCAAGCTTTGTGAATAAGCGTTGATCTTTTGTAGTCTTTCATAGTGCTTTATTTTGTTTATCCTGCTCCAAATCGTGATTGTCTGTATTGTGATATTGTATTCTTGTAACGAGGTAAAGCTTGATCATGTTGCTTGATGAGTCATTACTGATACACGCTACCCTATTACTTTCGATATAGCTATCTCTCCGTGACTCATATGCAAAAAGTTGGTTTGGTGCCATGGTCTACGCCGGGTGCTGAAATTGACATGGTGCATCAAGTAGCAAGGGAACCACCGCAACTCCCATGGTGGTGATTTAACGGCTTGCGAACAAAAGATTACACCAGCCTGGCTAGTTTGGCTTTGCGAATTATGGAGCAAGGGTCATATGGAGCTGAGTAACAGAAAGAGTTCTATGGGTATTGACGAGTATGAAGGAGTTTCGTGATCTTGTAACCCTTCCGCCGGTATACAGCTACATTCAAACATGTTGAGAATGACCGCCTGCAAAAGATTCTTACGATTTTTGGTGAGATTGATACATTGTATACAACAACCACAATCGCTCAATAAGACGAAGCACAAGGAAACAGCAATGAAGACCTACAACATTCTCAGCTCTGCGATCAAGTCGGTCGAAAAGAAGACTATCAAAGAACCCAACAACATGTAAGACATTTTATTAATGGTAGCTATGATTGTCATTAGGAAGCGAGCGTGAAGTTTACCTGGTTGTATATACAGTACTCTCCTACACATTTCTTCCTTGTATCCAACCTTGAACTAGGAAAAGCAAAAAACTTGTTCAAGAACTAAAAAAAGTGGGCAAGCGCCAAGTCGGCGTACTATCGTCAAAAGAAGCAAAAACATTAGCTTTTCGATATACTTTATTCACTTTATGTACATAGTTTGAAATCTCCAATACCCATAATACAATTGTGCTTTCATCTTGATACTCTAAGCGAAAGGATGGTATATTGGCTAATGTCGCTTTCACGCGAACCATGGGACTGTAGGGTGGCAAACAAGGGTGGTATCAGCGAGGAAACACATCATGATACCTCGTTGATACCTCGATGCATACCTACGTTGCATAGACTTGCTTACCTGAATACCTCGTTGTTAGCCATGAGGTGTGTTTAAATAGCATGATAAAATGACCTTGGCGTGTACCTGTAGGAAATGAGAAATGTGCACCCACTCGATCATGGTATCAGTGAGGAAACACAGCCATGATACCTCGATGATACCTCGTTGTTACCTATGTTACAGAGTACCGAATAGGCTGGCTTACCTGAATACTACCTCGTTGTAGGTGATATGAACAAGCTTTGATACCTCGTAAGCGGGGTTTGCGGTATCACCTTGGTTTTGCTGGACGTCATCCTTACGGTACCAATACAGCTTATCCCAACGTGATCTCAACATTATTGACAACCCAACCCTTCTTTTCACTGCACGCGTTGCATGTCATATTGGCATCCCGAAGCTTTTTATTGGAGACGATTTAAGCCTTTGCAGTTGGCAATGACAGTAGTGGTGTCTCAAGTCGTGGAGCTGCGGGTCCCAAATTTGATTTCCATGGCGACAAGTTAAATCTTACACTGGGTGCCAAGTTGAATCCCTCACTACGAGTACATTGAGCCCATTCACTCAACCCACGCACCCAACACACCCATCATCATCTTCATGATAGATAATAGGTACATGTAAATAAGCAACAAAGTGACTAAGATGAGTTGGCAAAAGAGCTTTTTAATTACACATGGAAAGATACGAGAAATGTATAAGACATCTTGATGGTAATGGAGTCTTTCAAGAGAAACAGTGATACAAAGCGAGATGAGCTCTAATTGTAATACACGCCACTTGACAAGTTTTTACATTATGATTTATGTACAATAGATACGGTATCTCTTGGTATTTTAGTCATTGCTAATCCACATGTCATCTTTACGACGTCGCTGAGGAGTAGCGTATTAGCGTGAATATTGGCGTATCAGCTCGAGATATTTGCTTATGAAAGCATTCATGTTACACAGGAGATGATGGATCCAATCTGCTGGAAATGGGTGGGGGAAGGGATCTCGCCGCTTCAATGCTCCATCGTATTGGAAGTAGGGGATTGAAGTGGTAGAGGGAAAGCCTGAGTTGAATACAGCGTGTCTTTTCCTTGAACCGCAATATGAGTAGCCAAGGTACTTGCAACAACATAGGTCCATGACGTTTCTTCATTGCGTGTAAGACTCATTTCCAAGCAGCTGAACTGAAACAGTACCTTGAATTCGCCATTAGCCTTGCCAAGGATGCAGGACAAATGATTCGAGATGCCACACAAAAGCGCCTATCCAGCACCAGTAGCCAGTTTGTGGTCAAGTATGACAACCCCACCGACCTCGTGACTGAAACCGATCAAGCTGTTGAGAAGTTTATCAAGGAGCGATTATCATCCACTTTTCCCGAGCACAAGTAAGATCCTATGGTAGCCAATGGATAAAAGCCGATGTTGATATACCATATCTCAGATTCATTGGAGAGGAGACGATGGCTGAAGGCGTTCAATCCGAATTCACGGATGCGCCTACATGGATTGTTGATCCTATCGGTAAGTGTGTCAGGCACGTGGAGCATGATAGGGCTATTGTTAATGTTATGTATATCTCCCCCTCCCCATAGATGGTACTACCAACTTTGTGCACAGCCATCCCTATGTTGCTGTATCAATTGGATTGACAATTGGCAAGGAACCAGTGGTGGGCGTGGTATATTGTCCTTTGATGGATGAACTTTATTCGGCTGCCAAAGGCTTGGGTGCTTATTTGAATGAGACCATTTCATTACCCATGGTGCGTTCCCCTTTGGAAGACCTATCACAATGCCTTGTTGCTACTGAAGCTGGATCGGACCGCACACCCGAAGTGTTTGACAAAAAGATTGATTTCATTCGTACTCTCCTTGGACAAAAGCAATGTGATGGCAAACAAGCCCATAGTATTCGATGTACCGGATCGGCAGCCATCAACATGTGCACTATCGCCAAAGGTGTCGTTGACGTTTACTGGGAAGTGGGATGTTGGGAATGGGACGTTGCTGCAGCCGTGGTGATTGTTCGTGAAGCGGGTGGCATTGTAGTATCAGGCGACAACAAGCGTGATTTGAATCCCGTCAACATCTTTGGTAGAAAATACTTGGCCATTCGCGCTGCTCAAGATCAACAAAGCCAGATTAAGATTGCAGAACAAATGTGGGAAATCATTCCAGAAATCAATGCACCCAGGAAACCGGTGCCTGGTGGCTTCGAACCATAATACGTCCGCTTCATTTTATCCCACGCATATATAGATGTACTGCTTTGAATACACATATCATTATACTTTGCTCTTTTAATTATACTGGAATTGGATGAAATGAATTGTTGGGGATAGCATCTTCAAACGCGTGTGCATACCAAAGTGGCGTTTGTTTGTAATGTCAGAAGAAGAGTACATAATCAGCAGGTTGCCCGCTCTTTTGTAAACAGCGTGATCTAATCTATGTTTGTACCATACATGTTTACTTTTACAATAGTTGTGGGAATGTTGGGTATGATATGTATATGCACAGGACATGTATAATTGTTATTCCATCTACATCTTGAATTGCGTTGGCCATCTCGTTATTGTGGTACATAGCACATGGGATTCCAGAAGCTTCATTCAATGAAACAGCAAAAAGACATTAAGTACATCAAAGCACCAGCTGTTAGAGTTGCCGTCTTTGGCGGCCGCCCATGACTAATGAATGCTGCATATGCAGCAAAGGCCATATGATTGTCATTTGCCTTGCTAAAGTGTATTTGAATGTTTGATCGGATCACCAATATTAGGCAGGAGAACGTTAGGATATTTGATGTCGTCGTACTACATACCTACTACGTGTGATGATGCCGCCTTATTGAAGCAGAGGTACATGGAGAGGTCTATACGCCGAGCATCATCCTCGTCATCATCATGTGTGGCGTAATAATGTCACTGCAAGCATATGCTATTACCCCTTTTTCTAATCTACTATGTGAGAAAAGAGAGCAGAGCTGGGGTTGCATAAAGAAAAAAGGGGGAGTCAGGCTTAGAAAATGTTGCATGAACCTTCACCTTCTCCACCAACCTTTTCTTCCTGATCGTCAACTACCTCTTCGGTTCGATCGTAAGCAGCTTCCAATGCCCCATTATGGACGCAATGAGGTTCATTGATCGCAGCATGTGCATTCAGTGGAGTCCAATCACGGCCGAAACGGATATGGATATTCAGGCGTTGTCTCGACCAGTGGCTAACGTGCACACGACCACACGACAAGGCAACACAAGGTCCTCCCCTTTCCACATTTGAACCCGAAACTCTGTTTATAAAGGACAAGGATGCGTTTCAAGTTTGTATTTCTCTTTCCTTTTCTTTCTTGGTGTATGTGTTAACCCACTCCACGTTTCTTTTTCCTCTTTTCAATCCTTATCATTATGGCGTGGTTAGAATCAAAAACGGTCTTTGTCTCAACATCACTCTTTTGTCTTCCAGTATTGGCTCTTTGTGCTGTTCTTTGTTTGCCACTAGTCATTCTTGCCACAGGTATGAAAGGGAAACCCCTACATCCACCTCCTCCTTGCTGTTATTGATATAGTATTATTATAGTGAGCCTGTATATCTCAGCATGGGCAATTCATATTGGACAACATGCATCGAATACATCTTCATGGAAACATTTGATACACCAACTACCAACTCGCCCACTTTCCATCATTGACATCAACTTGAATGCATCCCGATTGATATTGGCATGGATTACACTCATCCCATCGCTTATAATATACGTCAAATGGCGATATTGGACTGTGGGTCGTGGCCGATTCTCACACATCATCAAGTAAATTATCTTTGATTTCACCTCTCTCATGCCGACTGTTTTTTATTCACGCTATGCCTATTTCAGACGTAATCTGGTCTATTCGAATGATGATCAAAGCACCTGCAAACTTGACATGTACTACCCCGACGTCAATGTTACCACCACATCCATTGCCGATGGCTCAACAACAACAAGCACACCAATCATTCTATTCCTTCATGGACACGAGGATCCTCGATTACCAAATCATCGCATCTTTTACACCCCTTACGCAAACACCTTACGCGAGTTGGGTTATATTGTGGCTGTGCTCGATTATCGCCCCAACAATCATCATGCGCATCAAGATATCAAAGAAGCTATCCGATGGGTGTACCGTCATGTGTGTGCATCAAGTTACGAAACCGAGATGATTTACGTCATGGTATGTTTCTATATCAAAAGGGAGGGGAAGGATAAGGAATGAGTATAAGGGGGTTGGGTGGTTCATTCATTATCCTTTTTCTTGTAGGGTCATGGAACCGGAGCCAAACTAGCTTTTGAAGTCGTGTTGGAAGATATCTTTAACAAGGCCAAATGCCACAACTTGCCTTCCAGTAGCCAAGGATCGGACATGTCGAATGAAAAGCACGACCCATCAGCGGATGGTTATGATTATGATGACGAAGAAGAAGCATCCACCGATTTTCTACCAGGCATCGAGGGATTATTGCTGTGAGTATAGATCCTTTTATACAATGTCCTCTTCCCTAATCCTATGATTTTCAGCTTTGCGGGAGTATACCAAGACGAGGCACTGCGGTTGGTCAAGAAGCATCATGAATTGTTTGAGACATCGTGTGACCTGATTGACTTTTTCCCGAGGATATTATTTGTGCATGGTGACAAGGACAGCATTGTTTCTCCAGATGAATCAGTGGACATGTACAATATGCTTGGCGAAGTACTACCAGCGGATCGACGGGTGCAAGTGGATGTACGGATGCGACTTTACAAAAAACTCGATCACACCCGATGTATCACAGGTAAAGTAATCGGAGCTGGCTGACAGTGGTGGCATGATTGTTGGTTGTTACGTGATATTTACGCTATTCCTTGATAGCTCTCATACCGAGAATGGCTAGCTTGCCGGACAAGATGCAAAAAACCCTCACAAAGGATATTCAAGAGTTCATTGATCTACCTTCAGATGTCGCTGTTTGAATGGGACACACCTTTCCGTTGTATGCACCCGATGTGGCGTGATTGGCCGAGAGAGCGAGCTGCGTGAGCCAAACGCGAAACATGTAGCTTTCTTTTTTTCCCATCAGATCAACAATAAAAGAAAAAAGAACAAATTCGCCGTTGTCCCATCTCTCTCTTTACTTTTACTTTTTTTCTCTTACACACACACAAACATACATACATAATGTCAGCTATGCAAGACCTTAGACGTGATTCTGTGATTGAACAGAAAGCTGCGCCTGAAGCTCCAAAGCAAGAGCAAACCAACAAGCGTATCATTGCATGTTCTGTCGATCCCACATCAGCTGGTTACGTTATCAATTGGATATTGGCTAACTTTGTGCGAGCTGATCAAGACCAAGTAAGTCGCTTTATGCATGAAAACTATTTGAATTGGGGTGGCTGATCTTTTTTTTTTGTGTTACAGATTGTGTTGATGCATGTGCGACCCTTCGATATGCCTGTGGCTCCTTATGTCGATACCACCGGATATATAACAGAAATGCAGGAAGACCGTGATGAGAGTCATCGTTTCCTCAAGGCATGCGCTACTCAATTTTGGCACAATGGCATCGATTGCAAGGCAGTATCCATGATGGGTGATCCCAAAGAAGAGCTTATGCGAAAGGTGAAGGATATCAAGGCTGATGTTCTCATCATGGGTGCACGTGGTTTAGGAGCTTTCAAGAGGTAAAAGTGGATTCATGTATTGCAGGGTTTAACATTAACATTTTTGTATCCACAGAGCTTTCCTTGGCAGTGTGAGTGACCATTGTGTACATCATGCACCATGCGCAGTGGTCATTGTTAAGCACCCAGACGCACCCAAATCACCCAAATCATCCAAATCACCCAAATCGAAAAAGTAGCAACCTACCTAGGCAACGCTAGTTACTAAGCAACCCCCCTCTCATTGTTTATTTGATCATGTCATGGCTATAATATAACACATCTTTTGTACATTTTGGTAATCAACGCTTATGAGTGTGAATGGTGACACGCATGCTAATGCCCGAACATCCGAGCACCATAAATGGGTTGAATGGTGGGGTTCAAGTCTATATCAAGTTGGTAGACTCTCGCTCTCTCTCCCCCGCATATTCCGCTTGTTTTGTGTGTGAACGACAGTTATCTCTCTTTTCTTTCTATTTCATTATCTTGGAACAAGCCCTTTTTCTCACACATTAAAGTGCCATATTATTCCCCGCATGCTACAGTACTGGCCGTACTTTGCTTACTTTATTGCCATCGCCACTGTCGCAATCTCAGCGTTACTGTACAAGTACCAATGTGCACTTTTATACCCGGCATTCTTCCCACCAGGCTCGAGATCATTGGTACCTTGTCGCATCCCCTCGTGTTGCTCTTGTCCCACCCCTCCTCTTATTCCAAAGTCAAATGATCCAAACGACTATTAACCTCGTGGTCTTTTTGCATACATAGGTGGCACGACCTTCAAAGTATGGGCTACCAGATAAGGAAGAGATTCTGACAACACGCGATGGCTTGCAGTTAAGGTGTTATGTACTTTTACAAGAAGGAGACGACGTGGCCATTCAATCACCAACACTCCTTTGGCTGCATGTAAGTTACTCACTGCTCTTGTCCAAAAGTTCCTTGATCCTCATATACACATCGTCATAAAGTCACATACAGGCAACATGGTAAGCATTCAAGGACTCAGAGAGAGAGAGAGAGAGAGCTACAAGGAAAGGGATATTCAAGCACACCCTCAATTCTTTTCAGGGACATCGTTTGCCAATTGCTCAGGTGCTCTATTCAAGGTTAGGATATAACATTGTCATGTTATCATATCGGGGGTAAGTAGATCTACAAGATGGAAGAAGGATGAGACAATGGGGATCTTATGCACCTATTTTAAAAAAAGGTATGGGCTAAGTGAAGGCAATGCAACAGAAAAAGGCCTTCAAATTGATGCACAAGTACGTCTTTTACATCCATGGATTGAGATGGTGGGGTATTTATTGACATGTTTGGTTTGACAGACAGCGCTCGAGTATATCCAACATCATCCAATTTTGAAGCACACCAAGCTTGTTGCTTTTGGACAGTCGTTAGGCGGAGCAGTTGCCATTAATTTGGTTGCCAAGCATGAAGAACAATTCAATGGGATCATTATTGAAAACACATTCCTCAGTATTGTAAGGCATTGAAACGGGGTTGTTGTTGTTGGAGGAGATGAAAGCATCCAATGCTTATTTGACGTGTGTGTTACCTTGTGTAGCCATTGTTAATACCCCACATCTTCCCGCCCATGCGGCATCTGGTTTATCTCTGTCATCAAAAATGGCGATCTTACAACACCATTCAATTCATCCGCCATGTGCCTATCCTGTTTCTAACAAGTATGAAGGATGAGCTGGTTCCACCCTTCCATATGACCAAACTATACAAAGCAGCGGAAACTCGTGGTGCAAAAGTATGGCGTAGCTTTGAAAATGGCACGCATAATGATGCTTGCATGCAGGTAAGAAGGAAGAGGATGAATGAATGAAAGAGATGATTCATTAACAGCATTTTGTATATGTATAGCCCGGCTATTTTGAAGCAATTGGCGGGTTTATTCGAGATCATGTCTGGGATATCTGAGAAAGAGAGAGAGAAGAGTGTGTAAGAGTGTGTAGATGTTGTGTTTTGTGTGTACTATAAAAGAGATATCATTCGGGAAAACGTTCCTTTTTTTTCGCTTTTGTTTCGTATTACATGTCGTCTGCTTACGGTAAAATCCCCAAACCAGTAAACGCTGGCTCGTTGAACGAGTTGCTGCCCCTACGCAAGACCTTGCGAAACGGTGAAGAAGCAACACTGCAAGCTGTCGATCCCACCAATCCCAATCTCGTCAAGCATTTGCATTCCTTGTTCAATGGCGAACTTGAGCGTGGGTAAGAAGGTTAGCACTTTTTGCCGAGGTAGTGAAAATACTCATATATGGGTGATAAAAGATCCACATATCCTCAAGAAGAACCATTGGATGCTAAGCAGTTTGAGGACTATTTTTTGGCGTAAGTATTATCCATGTGACAAGGGGAGGGGGATCAAATGATGCATGCTTATCGAGATCTAATTGTCCGCCATTCTTCAGTTACGATGCCTTTGTTCTAGTCAAGGGTGGCCCCATTGAAGCTGACAAGGAGTATGATTTTGAGGATAAGGTACTTGGCATGTACTATGTGAAGCCCAATTATCCAGGCCGTTGCTCTCACGTAAGTTCTCTCATCTACCTTTTATGTGTATGTGCTGATAGTATTGTTTAGATTTGCAATGGTGGTTTCTTTACATCGCCCATGCACCGAGGTTACGGAGCTGGTGTTGCTATGGCTGAAACATTCCTTATCACCGCCCCTGCTCTTGGATACAAGGCATCCGTTTTCAATCTTGTGTTCGCAAACAATGAAGCTTCGATTCGTATTTGGGAACGACTTGGCTTTAGCCGTGTAGGTTGCATTCCACAGGCTGCGAGGTAATGTGACATGTTGAACACTCTCAAAGATGGGGAAAATGATTGACTCAAAATCTTTCCGGATATACCCAGATTGAAGAACAGCCCAGATCAGCTTGTCGATGCATACATTTACCACATGGATTTCAGCAAGCTCAAGAAGACTGCTGCCGCTTAAACAACATCCCATCAACCAAATACCTTTATACTCGACATGTGATTTGTTGTTTCTTAATAGACATTCATTACCATTTATCATCTATTATGTCGATCTGCACATGTAATAATGCGGCATGGGTTGCTAACAGCATCTTGGGATAAGGAATTATTACCAAAGCATTTATTAAAATGGCAACTCGTATCTAAGTAAAGGTGACGGATCCATCCACATCCTTCATGTCGATATCGGTATCATGTACGTTTTGATAGTCATAGTGAATAAATTCAGTCGTTGTCCTTGACATTACAATCAACTAGGATGCTGTACATTGACAGAAGATGTTGTAATTTGTGTGCACAGGAACTAGATCTACATACAAGTAACGTAGGATGCTTGCAAGCAAGAGTCATAATCCTCATGTTAAAGATGATGATCCAATTACTATTCCTTAACATAGGATGCAGCCTTTATTCACAAAGGCTATAGCTACACGTTTCCTACGATCATCCAAGTGTTTAGTCAAATCGGAGCGGGTGGGGATGTGTCATTGGTAACAGGGTATCTATGACTCAAATAGGGTGACGATGAACACCAACTTGGGTGAATGTATTTACAAGCGCAAACGATGACTCATTCCATATCCGAACAATACGTCCCATAACAATGACAATAAGAATCAATTGTATATTATGCAAAAAGAGAAAACTAGTTGGGGGTGGGGAAGCTTATCGGGGCCAAATTCAAGAGCTGCCAAATTTCGTGGTTGTCCTTGAACAGCAGCAGCAACTTCTTGTTCTCTACCGATCTGACCTATACACACAGCAATGCAACCTCTGCAACTCCTGCGCAACCACACATGCAACAAGAAACCCGTCATACTCAAAGATGCAAGCGACAATGTTGTGACCAGTGTAGCCGATGCGTCCACAGTGTGGTTCGATGATGAGTCTTTTGCACGCAACACGCCCACAACCTTCCCAAAGAACTCCAGCGACGACACGTATACGCTTGATACCCTTATATTCCTTGTGCAGAATGAACATCTCGACAACAGTGCCTATTTCAAAGAATGCCGACAACGAGACATTGAGCACGTTTCTATTGTGGATCGGAAAAAGGTCCTTGATTACCTTACCGGCAAGGTAGACACCCAACCCACCAAACAAAGCAGCTCCACAGCAGGTAAAAGAAAAAGAGGATCCTATGCGACATTGCTTCAAGTCACTAAGACGATGATGGTTTAGGTGTTCGGAAGCAACGGGAGGATGTGGATGAGATTAAGGGCAAAGCTGACAGCAACAACGAGAACGAGCCTGCGTCCAAACGAGTCAAGTTTGATGATAAGCAATCGCATGTATCCATTGAAAAGTTACGGGAGCGTGAAAAGGTCTTGCAATCATCAGCATCCATTTTACAAGGCGACAAGGATTTTTATACGATCGTCAAAGCAATGAATCCAACCTTTGGCAAAAATGGTGCAAGCAGCACGATCCAAAAGTCATCATGTGAGTAGTTTGATATGGGAGGGAGTGTTCAACATGATATTAATGTACTCTTCTATACAGCAAAACCAAGCAAACCAACAAGCAAAGATCGCATTCCCATTATCATTGTTCCTGCAGCACCGACAGCCAAGTTTACACTCTTCAACATTAAGCAGTTTTTGGAGAACTTTGAGTAAGTGTATTGGACGATCATGATGGGTAAATACAACATGCATATTCATGGTTTCAAGGTATGTCGATCCACAACAGCTACGTGCTCAAGGAATGAAGAAGCCGGATCGTGTATCGATTGAACGCTATCGACGAGATGGTCAAGTGACGGTATACCATGTCATTGACAATGTGGCACATCTTAAGCAAAATGACTGGTAAGGAAAAGAACCGAGGTGTCACAAGATCCAAGAGCTGACAGGTGTTGAAAGGGATCGCGTATGTTGTGTGTTTGCATCAGGTCAACAATGGCAATTCAAAGGCTGGAAATATGAAAGACCCATCGATTTGTTTTCACATGGTAAGTGCTGATGATGGCGGTGTCAAAATGTCACGTTTTATTTATCTCCTTTTGCAGTCAAAGGCTTTTATGCAAAGTGGGCAGATGAAAGTATCAAGGGTCCTGCTTCTGGTTGGAATGTTACACCATTGGATGTAAGTATTCAGAGAGAGAGAGAGAGTTACAATCACAATCTTGTGTGGGGTAGCTGATCACGTCCGATACACGAACACGCTAGATTTCAAGATCCCAACGACACAATGACAAACTCAGTGCAGCCAAGTTTTGGGACGCGCTTGACAAGCACATGGGCGTACATCATCTCTATGGCAACTACTAGTAGCAGTCGATTGATATACGTTGTAATGAAAGGGAAAAGTAACCATCATAAACGTTGAGCGTGCATACGAATGTTTTGGGGGGGAAAGTTTGTAACATTAGCATTGTTTGGGAGCGCGTGGTTTGCACAATGAATGGGAGATAGGAGAGGGATAATAGTGCAACGTTAAAGTGGTGGTGCCAAACGATGAATGGTTGATAAGCATGTTTCTCCGAAACGCGTTCTTTTTTTTTCGGGAACGGGAACCGCGTGCATATTTGGCGTGACTTGGTAACTGCGGTTCGTTGCCATGGCAACACTAGTCAAATCTTGACGCACCCCAGTGCTTTTTCGGGGAAAGCCAGTTCCCGATTGAGTCACCCACCACCCGTGTGTTGCCAGTATTGGGTTTCCGAAGTACAAGTATAAAAGAAACGCTGATGCATGCCCCCTTTATCACAT
Organism: Lichtheimia ornata; assembly: GCF_029851405.1. Lineage (NCBI taxonomy): Eukaryota > Fungi > Mucoromycota > Mucoromycetes > Mucorales > Lichtheimiaceae > Lichtheimia > Lichtheimia ornata. The sequence continues at coordinate 233,221 of NW_026695354.1, forward strand.
CGCTCCTCTCTTCCACTTGTTCTTGACCTCTTTCAGCTTCTTCACGTGCCTCAACATCTTCATTTTGTGCTTCTACATCATCTTCAGCCACATCATTTATCACCATGAACGACATGCCCACTTCACTTTTATTCACATACGATCTTGACATCCACTCCAACAACCCTTACAACGTGCCATGCCAAACAATGGAAGGCCTCGCTCAAGCCCTTTCGTTTTATGGCATGCAAAGTGTTTACAATCCAGAGATGTTCGACCCTATTGAAGAGTTTGATGGCAATCCATCTCGTCTTTCTGTGCGTGCTGTAAATGCCTCATCGGTTGTTCCTTTGGCACCCACTCCACTATTGGAACACGATGCTACGGATACACCTGCCAGCAGCAATGAAGAAGACAATGCTATTGTGACACCCACTTTAACAGCAGCACAGCTGTTCCCTCCACTTCCTAGCGACACATGCGAAGGAGGTAACAACAACAAGCGACCACGGCCCTCTTATGAAGAAGACGATCAAGAAGAAGAAGAACAAGAGCAACAGGTGATGCCATCTCAACCTCACAATAAGAAGCGTCGTTTGTCAAACAACAACAGCAACAGCAACAAGTCCAAAGTGTGCTCTGTGTGTGGTGCGCAGTTCTCTCGAGCCTACAACAAGCGCACGCATGAACTCACTCACTTTAAGGATCGTGTAAAGCGCTTCCCATGCAACGCTTGTCCCAAATCTTTTGATCGTAAACATGATCTTCATCGTCATATCTCTGCTCTTCATACTGGCAAACGCACTTTTGCTTGTGAATTTTGCCCAACCACCTTTTCACGTCGTGATGCTCTTGTCAAACACGTTGAAAACCACCACTAAAAAGTCCATTTGTTCAAACCTTCCTCCTTCCCTTTCCCTATCATCCCCACCATCTTCTCCCCCCATCTCCCCTTCACCCATCTTTTTTCATCATCAAAATCATCCTCATACCCTTTTGTATATAATCCATGTATCACATAGCAACCCAAAAAAAAGGTCTTGTATAAACTCATGCATCATTATTCTCCTACTCCTACTCCTACTCCTCCTCAATAAATCTTTTGTTTGTGCATCTTCGCATTGTTCCACATTATCACATGCATGTCCTCGTATAACCCAACTGAAGTTTTTCTTTTCTTTTGCCCAACATGCAAGAGACGTATGTGTTGCGTGCTGCTAAAGGGGGTTTTGTGTTGCTTGGTCAAGTGACGTAATGATGTTCGTGTCTTTTTTGACACAACACGTCGAAAGCTGTGATCTACGTATGTATGTCGACAAGCAAGTTTTTGAATGAGGATAATTCAGCACTGCTATTGCGAGAATGTTCAATTCGCTTCTCTTTGTAAAAGATGAATGTGTGTGTTTACGTTGATAAAGGAGATCGTCGGCGATTGCTGTATTACCTTCATATACCAGCAGCATGTGATGTCCATCCATCACAACAACCCCCCCATTTACTTCTTTGTTCGCTGATCACCGATATCTCACTTGTAAAAAAATTTGAGCATCTTTTCATCGTTATCATTGTATCAGCTGCCTACATGGAGAGTCACAAATATGCAATGTAACCAAATGGTATGTGTCTTTGTGAGAGCAATGACTACTATCATCGCACGCAGCACCTGAAAGTGTTTTTTATTGTGGCTGTGCTTTCTTCAAAATGATTTACTTTTATTGATCGTATCATAGATGAACTACTTTTAAGCGAGCGGTACATGTCTTTCCATGTTCTTCATGACATGTTCGAGGAGCATCTTTCGATTGACATGATGAGATCATTAGAGATCAGCGAGTCACCCTAACTATTTTCGGTGGTTAAACGTATCGTGCACAGACCATTGGTCCATCCATTCTTCTTGCACAATCCCATTGATCCTGAATACAATAGCGACCGCTGCTCTTTTCTTTTTATTGATGCACACATTGATACGATGTACATATCCAATGCTGAAGATCGTATCACTTTTTGCATGTTTTTCATAGCCAACAATGCTTATGGATGAAAAGGGGGATCGTCATTGATATTTACTCGAAACAAATAAAGGGAATACATTTGATGACATTGACCACAATGATGATTTTTGATACAACATGTTGAAAAGCAATAGATGTGTGAGGATGTGACTATAACAGACAGGGGATTCTGGTCTCATGCGCAGGTCTCTTCACAAGCTTCTTTTTTTCTTTGCATAGCTGCTCAAAGTCTGCTCCGTACGATGACCCATATACCACGTATTCAAGCGCATATAAAGGAGATCTACCTTATCCATGATGTTGTTTTGTTGACAAAACTTTTCAACCGTGGCCTTGAGATCCTCGCCCTATACCCAATCTCCATCAATACTTGTATACAGCAATGTCGTGGTGGTGTAATACACATACATCGTAGATTTCAATAGGAGGAAGGTCGTCTTGGGGAACAAAGGAGCACTTGGCCAAAAGCTTTCTTCCGTCTCTTGGGACATTTTTAGACATACGGCTACTGTTCCTAGGTGAACCAGTCGATATGGTTTGTTGTTGTGATAATGATGATGGTGATGCAGAGTGATGAATGATGCTTACTGCTTCAGTGGTGGCGAATGGCGTCAAAGGGGATGATTTTGTTGTTGTTGTGGTTGTGGTGGTGTTATCAGACGAATGCAATATTTGTTGGTCATTGGTGGATGTACTGGTACTTGATTGATCAGCCAAAGAAGATACATCTCGCCATACAGCTGAATCCATGATTGGCGTTGTTGATGTTGGAGAATGCTTCATTCCGATGTTGGTGCTGGTATCGCTGGTATCGATTAAAAGCCCACCTGATGATGATGATGATGGTGGTGGTGGTGGTTGTTGAGGAGGAGTATGTGTCATTGTTGTATTGCTGCTTTCAGTCAAAGTACCACCAGCAGAGTGTCGAGAAGCGTCAATGAAATCACCCCATCCACGACCAGCACGTTCGTGTGTAGGAATCTCCCCACGACTCATTGATGTACCCCGTTGTGCTCCTCTGCTTCGTGTGGAAGTCCCATGCGGCTTGGGCGTCGTTGGGGGACCTACATAAAAGTACAAGAGTATGAATAAAGGAAATCATAAAAGATAATTCATTGTGTTTATCCCCCTCCCTCTCATTTCCACACATAGCAACTCTGCTTCCATGACGACGGACCATCCTGCAAACCATCCTTCATCATCGTCATCATCACCCTCTTGTAGTGATACGTGATGGTCATCATCAATCATTATGACACCCTCTTGTGACTTGTTCATCCATTCATGCGCTGTCGACCACTTTGGATTCCCAGGATGTGTGGGCGGTGGAAGCATTGGGGTACACACCATCCAGCTATTACCTTTCATTCTTCCAGTAGCCGGAGATTGGGTCCTGGTGGTTGTGGTTGTGGTTGTGGTGGTTGTCGCTGCCATTCGAGTACTTGCGTGTGTTTCAGTAATAATGGTAACTCCATCATCATCATCCCAATCGATCAATTCGTCGTCGGGGCTCAACAGTGAATTGCGTGGTGGTGCCATGGCGTCGTCGTTTCTTGGTGATGGTGTGTGGGATATCGTTGCTGGCCAAGTGTGATCACGCTCACTGGAGAAACTTTTTCTCTGATCCTCAATCACTTGATAGGCATATCCTTGTTTGCGAAGATCTTTCCATGCCACAACATCATTGGGTGTTCCCCATCCTTCTACATCTGCCGCTCGGCTTGTTACAAGTGAAGGTGTTGCAGGCGGATCAATACTGGTTGATGGTTGATGTTGTTCATGTTGCTGCCGTTGTTGCTTGACATGATCCCATTCTGTAACGCTTTCAGCTCCCCATCCTTCTTGTGATTGTTGCTTGTGAGTAGGTGATACTGATGTTGACTTTGATTTGGAAGCTGTGTTATCCCATGAACCAACAGTGCCCCATCCACCTAGGTCCATATCAGATTGGCTGGTGCTCCCAAAGTCGGATCTATACTCATTCCCAAAGCTGCTTGGTTCATCTTCCTCAACCTGTTCATCATGCTGTCGATAATTCTCGATGATAGTTGAATGTGTTGAAGTTGGTGATTCTCCTCGATCAGATGTTATCGATTTGAATGAAGGCGTGTTTGTGTCTGATCGATCATCATCAAGAGAAGATTCTTCAACGCGTGGTGGCAAGATTGGTTGTTGGATGTACTCTTCAGCATTGGATTGATCGGCAGGGTCCCATAGAAATGGAGTGGTGGATATTGACTTCGTAGCAGATGGCTTCTCGCTCCGAGTAGGTGATTCCTCTTTTTGTAATATATAAAATGAGCATGTGATTTATGCATACAATGACGACTTACCATAACTGGGTGGTGTTGTCAAGGCTTCCTTATTTTGATGTTGTTGAAGAGAGTCGCTATCACACTACGTATGTGGATCACAATTAGTCATCCATGTTCTTTGATCCCCTTGCCTAAATACTCTATTACCTGTTGTACTCGTTCAATGGCTTCCACAAGACGTGTAACAGAGATCCCCAGCTCTTTGGAGAGAAGAACAATGTGCTCGCCTGTGAGATAATGATTCTGAAGCGTAGGCGTGAGATCCCGGTGATCATATACATCCAGCTCAGCGATCCTCATAATGGCTTGTTGATCGAGCGTAATACTGTTGGTGTCATGGTCGACTGCTGCGTATCTCCCAATCACTGATCTCATAATGTTGTCGTATCCCACCAGCTTGATGCGTCTTAATCCATGAGAAACGCCACGACAACACATTTGGTGTAAGACACGGGGATGAAGTGCACCACAATGCTCCACGTGAATGTCATGGATGGTAGCTGTCGTGTTCATGTCACCCAAATACTCGAAGAAGGAATCAGTGATATGGCTGCAATGAATCAAATGTAGCGTGTGAAGCAAAGGGCTATGATCAACGAGATGAATAACACCAAGATTCGTCACCCAAGGACAATGGGATAAGCCAAGGATTTTGATTTCATGGGCTTCATCAGTGGCCTTCATAAGCTGCTTGTCAGTGATATCAACATTCGTCAGCAGCAACTTTTCCAATACAAGAGGACCATGTGGATAGCAAATCGAATCATCATCTTCGTTCGGATCATTAGGCACGCTGTTCTCATCAGCACGAATATCCAAGCTCTTGAGACCCAAGCTGTGTGTCAATGCCATGATCGTTGCATACGTGCTGTTGCCAAGGATGCCGTCGATGGCCAATTCTTCCAATTCAGGGAAGTTCTGGGTCAACGTGCGTACATGATCATGATTCATGTAAAGGGCACTCGTCAATGTCAATGAACGGAGCTCCAATCCAGTACGTGCAAGGCTCTTGATGAGGGCATGAGTAGCTCGCGCATATGGGTCGTTATTGCTGATGTTGCCAGACGATGATATCATGTGATCCCGATTCCTTGGTAAAGGGATTTGTAGTGATTGAAGAGAAAGAGCACGATTCTTCAAAGCAGTGATAAAGGATTCGGATAGCATAAAAGGGCCATCGAGACACAAGCGACGTAACTTTGACAAGAGGCCACGTTGAATAACACCGGGACGAGCAATATCGGAACTGCACCCCACCAAAGTAAGATCCTCGAGATCTTGAAGACGACTGCCGAGAGATTCAAGGTCAACGGGGTGAAGAAACCATCCATAGATGCGTAGTGCTTGAATCCGTTCGCATTGTTGTGCCAAATGTTGAATGAGGTCTGATTCAGTGAGCTTATAATGGCAATGTCGATGATGTGATAGATCGGAATAGACATGTGGGACAAAGACCGTGTCAACGTGTTGGTCATGTAACATCAGACTCAGTCGCTTGACAACCATAGCAAGGCGTTTATGTTGACTAGCAGACTTGACGAAACGATCAAATGACACAAGTGTTCGGAATTGAGGTGCTTCCCATAGTACGTCGGTCGCTGCCTTTTGCCAAATTGGATGCACGAGACATAATTCATACACGTCGCGTTGAGTTGTCAATGCTCGGCAGATTCGTTCCATATCCGAATTGCGTAACTGAAGAGCATTCCTTGGTGGCGATTCCCATTGCATTAGCCACTCCTCGTGTAAGCTCATGTTGGTATTGTGGGGTGGTGCGCCTTGATAAGGGAAAAGGGGAGAGAGAGAGCAAAGTGGGGGATAGAGAGAGGGATGCGGGAAGAGAAGAAAGAAAGAGAGTGCAAGAATGTATCAATGGATGGAATGTACGTATACACACACGCACACACACACACACAAACACACCACAGCCTTTTAGATATCCGCTATCACCATAATGACGCCAGGTCACTTGTTCATGTTTACTTGTATTATATCACTCAAATTGACCTGTAACCGTGTATTAGCCTTTCCTTGATCTTGCATTCCACTGGTCATGTTTCATTCATGCTTGACCACATTCCAAATTCAGAAATCGCATTTGGTGGGGGGTATTACTACTGCATTGCTTGTTACAATCAAAGGTCCAGAAGCTACATAGTGGGATCCAACACATACCATTGCAACGCTGATTTGGGTACGCAAACCTGTAGTCGTGAGGCTAGTAATTTTGACAATGGCGTCGGATCCAGCCACCACCATTATAATAAAGATAACATTAGGCGAGAAAGCTTTTGGATATGTATTCAAATGCAAAGAACAATGTATTCATGAAGTATGCAAAAAAGTTATATGCTGATGATCGATTATTATATGATGCTAAATGAAAAAGAGCTGGCATTCTCCATGTTGAGTGTATTGTCAATGATGAATCAGAAGAAGGACCTTTCACATACCTAATTTTTATCCTCGTCTTTGCAAGAAGCATGGTCACCCTTCAAAGAGCAGCATAGTTGGAAAAATGACTTATTGAGACGTACATCAACAACACATTCGTTGCTGCTTTGAGCTGAGTTTGATAGTGAAGGACAACATTGAGCTGTGTGATCTTCATCTTGACAGGAGCAAATATCAGTTCCGGCAGGGATGGCTTGAACAAGGCTGGAAAGAAGCATGGATGCGCAAAGAGTAAAGAAAAGACTTGACTTGACCATGACGTTATGTGTTGAAGTAAATGTGAAATAACGTACAAATGCTATGTATATCCATTCCTTTTATAAGCATCATGATCCTGATGTGCCGGTGCTAGTAGTAGGTGGCAAAAAGCTATCGAATCGAACCTTACTCCCAACCCCCTTGATACATTGGGCCATCCGAGAAATCCAACCCCCTGAAATCCCTGACCACACCAAGATCCAACTGACAAAGCTTGATACATGCATACATGACGACCCAAAACCTTGTTTCTTCTTCTTTTATTCAATACCCAGGCTTGCGGTAAAGCATTAGAACGAGCAGCTACGTACATACTACTGCAGCAACAACAAAACTAGTGTACATACATGGATTCCCTAAAAGCATTCTTGGCTCCTACAATGACACACGTTGAATCAAACAAAGAAATATAGGTAAACAAAGAATCAAGGTCGAGTAGGAAAGGAGATAGATAATTGATTCCTTTTTCATACAAGGTGAATGAAAAGAAAAACATTCTTCGAAAGAATTGCTTGTCGAACAACCTTGGCATTTTGAATACCGGCCTCCGATTCAAGGGGGTTTACTTTCAATATATGGATCGCGTAAAACTAGGAGACAAGGGCAAGCAAATCGCGACGTACATAGCACCGTGATCGTTCGCGCCAAAACCTAAACGCCACCCTACAAGAAGTTGTATGTACACCATTCACTTGTTCCTTTTCCCTGTATGTAACCGTGCCATGTCTTAAACTTCAAGGTTGTTGGTGTGTGCATGATAACAACTTGTCTGTGGGACGATGCATTGATGGTGTATAGACGAAGCACATGGATGATACAATCCTGCATCAATACATAACCACTATAGTCGAGCCAGGAGGTGGTAATGGCACAAAACGATGGATGTTATACCAGGCATACTGTAAAGGAGACATTGCATTTCTCATTTTATCATCACTCGGCGTTATGGTTTGATTTAGGACTTTTTTTGCAGCGGAGCAAGTTATTACATGTATACTCTTTGTTGATTCTAGGGGCAGAAACGATACGGGGAAAGTGAATATTTTGGGTTGTTGTTGAGAGAATATTGAGTGGTGTGAGTGGTGAGCGTGTTGTGTGTGTGTGTGTGTTAATGGTGAGTTGTGTGATTGCTATACTATGTTTCAAATGCAAAAGGAACAGGGCAAGGGTAAAAAAAAGGAAGAAAGCATTGATTGATAAAAAATAGACATTGTGAACGAAGATGGTGTGTGTGAGTGTGTTTGAGTGCGTGTGTACGTATGTGATCTAAGCGGTAGGATGTTGTTGTTGTTGTTGAGCATGCTGATCAGCTGTTGACATGATGCCCATAATGACTTGTTGTTGTTCAGCATCCAAGTCCTTGGTTAACAGAGTGTAGGATGCAGGGTTGTTGTGCTGCATATCTATCAAAGGAAGAACTTTTGGTAAGCCTTCCCATTGTCATCCATCATTTTCCTCTATACAACTTACTCTTAAAGACCTCGCCAAAGCGGATATAAGGATCAATCTCATCCAAAGGCGACTCGAACAATAATTCTTCCTCGATCTCACTTTCAAAGTCGTCAAACTCGGACTCGCTGTTATTGCTGGCAGCTTGTTGTGCAAGGAATTCAAGATACTCGGCATCCTCATCCACCACATCTTCATCACCGTTGTCGTCGTCGTCACCATCCACGCTACCTCCTTCAGCACCGCTCAAATCTTCGCCATCAAATTCTTCATCATCAAAACCATCACTATACAACTTTTCCATTTGCTCGCGATCTGCAAAATGCTTTGATTAGGCACATGCTGTTTATCCATATCATAAAATACTTACTTTCAATGGCCTTGGGCAAGCTCTTGAAAACATTGAGGACGCCGGTCAACACTTGGGACCAACCAGCTTGTAATGATGCAGGAATGTGATCAGCAGGAAGCTCCAAAAGGGCACACAAGGCAACAATGACCAACTTCTTGTCGTGGACACGGGAGAACTTTTCCAATTCATTGAACCATAAAGTGAAGAAGCCTTGGGTCCATTGGTTTTCTTCAAGCAAGCGCAATGTCAAACCAGGGTTATAGTAAAGGCAGTTGATAACCACTTCCAAGCAGTGCACACGGAACTCGGTTGTCTTCATGGAACCAGTAAAGATATATTGGAATGCCAAGTTGAGGAAAGGACCAATGCACTAACAAAATTGTCATATGTTAAAACCAAATCATCACATCCAAACGCATTCAACTTACGTTATCAACATGACCACGGCAGTTAAGCAACACCGACTCCATCAATTTGCATGCACAAACACGATCGTGCTCTCCAAGACGGTCGCTCTTCATGACGGTATCAATGATATCATAGACCATGTGCTGAATTTGTTCATTGGATACAAAGACGTCTCGGCCATAAGAAATGTAGTTGTCCAAGGGTGGTAACATTTCATCCATGTAATCAATACCGGAATCCTTGAATGCCTTGTAGATGAGTTCAAACACGCTCCACATGGTAGGAGTGACACGCTTGGCGGAGAAAGTGCAAGAATCAATGATTTCAAAGATTTCATCAAAGAGATCCATCACCTTGTTCTCGAGCGTATAAGTGATAACAGGCAACAAGGCATTTTCAAGTTGCTGAAGGACATCAGGGGTGCTTTCCAAGCTGAGAATCAAGGTACCAATGGTCTTGAGAACACCCATTGCAGCCATGGTCTTGTCGCTCATCTCATCCACATCACCATTGAAGGATCCATCATCGCCCATAGCTTGTTGGTTGGCTTGTGCAAGCTCTTCCATGATACGAAGGAAAGTGTCACGAAGTTGAGTACATAATTGAACAGCAAAGGGAGTCAATTGTTCAGCAAACACTTCGACAAATTCTTCCATGACGTTGGCCAAAGTATCAATATCGATCTCGTTGGTCAAGTTGAGGAGTTCTTGCATGATAAATGGCAAGTTGGGTGCCATGGCGTTACGCACGCTCTCGTGACGAATCATGGGTTGAAGTGCCAATGCAGCTTGCACCTTGACAGGAAGTTCGGGATCACGCAACGAGTCAAGGACGTTTTGGTACAATGTGGCCAAGTTTTGTTCGTTGGCAAAGTCAAGATCGCTAAAGTGGCGGGTCATGTCACACGCACGAGCACGGAGATAGGGGAATCGACTCTTGAACTCGGGGAATACGTGCGTCACAAAGAAAGGCTCCATCATGTTGGCAACTGGAGACTTTTGGCGAAGCACCTGGTGGGCAAGACATCCAATCATACACAAAGCACCATCCTTTTCACGTCCATTCTTTTGCTCATCAGGAGTCTCCAAGTATCGAGTCAATACGCTGTTGATAAAGTTCAAGATGCCCATAAAGGTGTGCTTCTTGCGATCACGTGCAAGGTCAATCAACAAGTTGATGGCATTCGTTTGTGGTGAGTCGAAATCCATCAATGGGTCAATCTTTTTGTGCACATATTCCACAGGATCCTCTTCCCATAATGACTCATCCTCCTGCGAGAAACAAAGCTGAGGGAAAATAAAGTGGGCAACCAAAGTCTCAGTGTATGGCTTGATGATTTGCCAAGTGATCTTGTGCTTGATACTATAAGATAATATGGGTAAGCCAATGATGACGGCTACAATGATATCCCGTGTATTTTACCTGTCACCGAAGAATGCGGCCGACAATGCCAAACACTTTGCAGTCATCCAGTTTTCCTTTTTGATCCATCCTTCAATTTGCTTGAGATAGGTTTGGAGGATGTTGGGAGCAAAATTGGTGATGAATCCCTTTGCAAAGCCCATGTATTTGCTTGAAGAATAAGGAGCCAAAAGAGCAGGGTTGCCATACTTGCTGAAAAGACGATTCAAACAGTGGTATGCCCATTTCTTGGTCTTCCACCATGGGTACTTTTCACGTTCCTCGGGATCTGATGGCAAGGCCTCCAAGGGAATCTTTTTATCCACAAGCTGCAAGAACATGGTACCCCATCCAACCAACGAAGAAGTTTCTTGAAGACATTTTGGCAAATCCACCTATCATCATCAACATGATCAGATTACCGTTTTCTTTCAAAATGGATATAATTGCGTACCTGGATACCAGCATGATAGATTTTCAATGCGAGTTTGAGCATCTCTGCAGCCTCAATTGTATCCATGGAGACCAAGTTGTTGGCAATCGATTGGATAGTAGGGAAAACGTGCTTGACAATTTCCTTGAGAGGATCACGACGTTCTTGAGTGCTCCATCTAATATCTGACATCAGCGTCCTTCCATTTCTTCTCTCTCTCTCTCTATTGATGCTGTTTTACTTACTGGTAGACCTTGACAACTTCACGCAATGATAACAATCCAACATAAACCATGCGGGGATCTTGGGAAGTGAGAAGACCTTGCACCTCGTTGACGAAATTGGGCCATTGATCAGGGAAATCGTTGCTGAGGATCGTATTGAGCGAGGAAGTCAATTGTACTCTATAATAAAGGAAAGTTTTAAGTAAAACATGGATCACCTCCTCATGCACGATGATTTACTTACTGCACAGCACTAGGTGCTCTTAAAAGAGCTTGAAGAATCGATTGCTTCACCATGTTACGATCATCCTCATTGATAGGGTTGGCGACTTCTCTGGATCGATCCCAAGCCTTGTTCATACGATTCTTAAAGTAGATAGCAGCTATGTACATGTATACCCAAGTAAGCCATCCATCCATACATACACATGCCCCCATATCTCCCACGCTTTCCAAGGTATTCCTTACCAGCTTGGCGTGCACCGAGTTCAAGTTCCTCAGAAGCCAAAATTTGAAGGACAATCGGGAGGAAGCCATTGTGAGTCTCAATCTAGAGAATCGATAGACATGAGTGACCGAGTTGCCAGAATAAAAACACGTGCTTACATTACGAATGTTGAGCTCTGCTTGTTTATGCACGTTCGGATCGGGATGGTAAGTGGACACAAAGAGTTGATAGACGGCGTTTTGATCCATGCTGCTGTGAATGAGACAATGCCAAGGAGGAGAATAAAAGTGGATGAGGCAGTAAGCAAGTCGTGGTTGCTCCTGGGCCTTATTTGAGTGAAAGAGTGTCCAAAGAACAAAAAGAGCAGGGCTCCACCAAAAAAAAAGTTTTTGTCTCTTTTTTGCTTGACCCGCGCGCTAAGTCCGATTGATGGGATGAAATGGTTGGGATGCGCGATAGACGTGTTTTCCAGGCACGACAGTTACACATACACGGAGAGATCTTTTTTGTTTTTCAATCCACAATTGGAACCATTGTTGTTGCTATTGCAATGTTCGTTTTCTTTTATTTGCTGATGATCCTTCAAGAGCACTTAAAACACCCTATTCAGGAACATTCATTCACTCACTCCTGATCACCTCTCTCTTACACACACAACATTACGTAGTATTTACCATGACACCATCATCATCATCTTCTTCTTCTCCTCGAAAGTAGGTCTCGTGGATCATGCATTGTGGAAGTATAACATATAGGAGAGAGGGAGAGAGGAAAAAAGAGAGATAGAGCCAACTCTGAAAAGGCACACCTTTGATTTCCCTTCCCCTCAACTCCTTTTGTGGAAACCTTTCAGGGTGTCATTGCATCGCATTACACAAATTAAAAGAATGAGAGAACATGGATCGCCTATACCCTCTTGTCAAAGGGTCGGCATACTTTAAGCTATGGCATCCTACAACAATGATCAATGGACTTTGTAAATTACATTGATATGTGACAGGCCACACAAGTCTCGGATGCTTTATTCATGTCTGGTATATTTTGAAATGTGGTATCTGGGGCTGTAGTGTATGTATAGGGTGGATCATAAAAAGTGCGTATACCTCTTATATGCAGGATTGGTGGGTCACCTGGATGATATTGTACATGGACAACACCGCATGGAAGAAAAAGAAGAATAAAGAATGATAAAGAAAGAATAGCATACATAGTGTGCTTGTCGGCTCCAAACAAGGTAATAAGCGTGTGGCACACGGAGATCGGAAAGAATGTACAATAAAAAGGATGATCATCGTATATAAACGAGAGGAACCGGGGAGTGAGGATAAGACTTACATATGTAAGAAAGGTAGCAGAACAAAATAAAAAGGGCTGAGTGAGATGAAAGAATATCATAAAGAGGGGGAGTTGTCATCCATTGCATTTTGTTGAGTACTGATGAAGATGATGAAGCATCAACTTAGTAATGCTCGGGAAAGATAAGGGTGGATTGATGTTGTTGGGGCATGTATAGAGCTGTTGCTGCTGGCGATGCTGGTACAGAACATGAAGATGAAGACGATGAAAATGAGGAGGAGGGTGAAGGTGATAAATTGATATCGTATGCTGCTGTTGATGCTGCATAGGGAACGTTGTTCATGTCGTAAGTGGTGGTTGTGGTGGGGATGGTTATTTTTGGCTCTGCTGTAGTAGTAGTAGTAGCCGTGTATGCAAAATACATGTTGTATTGGTTGTTGGAAAATAAATCCAAGCTAGCTCCGTAGCACGGATGATCCACAATATGCACCGAGTTTTGTGGTGCTGCAGAAGACAGGGCTGCTGCTGCTGCTGCTGCTTCCTCAGCATTGGTATCTGGACTAGAAGCATTGTTGTAGCAACACATGCTCTCGGTGTTATTGTTGTCGGGGTATGGATCAACAGCAGCCTGCTGGTCGTATTGACATTCGTGATGCGATGCAGGTGAAAGATCGCATGGCGGTGGTAACATTTCCGATGGATATCGATATGTAGTAGAAGAATCCCCCTTTTCTCCATCGCCATGATCATTCGATTCTGAAGATGTATTAAAGGGACCACCAGCAGCTGCAGTCGAGAATATGACACATGGGGATGTGTTGTTGCTGCTTTTATCGCTTGTTGTTATCAACTCGGTTGCATTTGACGAGGTGGGTGAAGCTGTATCATCAATGGTGATGGGTGATGAAGGTGTGAATCCTGTAGCAGGATAATGTTGTTGTTGATAACACGATGGCGGATCACCCTCATCCTTTTGTTGATATTGGTGATGATCATTGGAAGGTGTCCACTCTCCTATATCGAATCCATCACTTTCGGTAAAAAGAGGTTTGATATCAAGTGGTGGCTGTGATGGGTATGGCATGTTGTTGGTTGCTGCAGCAACCGTGGTGGAGGTGGTATCATCATCCCGTGCACAAAAGTCTGCTGTGTAATCAGGTGGTGCTGTTGGCAAGAGAGTGATTGGTGGACTTGAGCAACCATTACGTCTTGCTATGCAGAATGGGCATTGCCGAACAAATCGTGCAATTAATTCTTTAGGAATCCATGAATAACGACGCCTGACCTATGTTTTTTTTCATCGTCAGCTCATGATCCTAATCCAAGTCCTCTTTCTTTTGCCATCAAATCCTCTTCCTCTTCCTCCTTCTTCTTACCAAGGATGATGTCTTATCACGACCTCCATGATTGGCAACAGCATGTGCGTGAACAAGAATATCATACATGTCCTCACGCATAGCCACAGGCTTATTGTCGTGACATATGAGCTCGGATCCATCAGAACATGGCATAAGCTGAAACATCTTTTTAACCCAAAAACGGAATTGAGCAGTGGATATGGCCGTGTTTTTGGGATCTTTCAGCACACGTGCAATCAACGCATAGCGTGGTCGGTCAACAAGTGCCTTGTCGCGTTTTTTGTTTGATAGGTTGCTGAGGTACCCATCCACAATCATGTCAAATTCTTGAACGCTAGGAAATTGATCCATTTCCTTTTCTGTCAAAACAGCGTCGTCAATGACGTGTGGTGACACAGGGCTGCTGCTGCTGCTGCTGCGGTGATACGATGTCGTGATGCCAGAAACGGATGCTCCACGTTCCACAAGCGATGTTGGGGTCTGCATGGTTACCCAGTTGTTGTTGTTGTTGCTATCACTGTTGTTGTTGTTGATGTTGTAATCGGTTGTGTAGCTGGTTGTGGTGGTCAAAGCGTCATGTCGCTGTTGCTGTTGCTGATCCACCACATTGTCGTTATCCCCTGATACATAAAAACAGCTTGCTGTCATTGTAGTATCGCCTTGTTCAAAATCCAATGGCTGCTGATAATGGTGATGTGGCAACATGTTCATAATGGGGAAAGAGATACGTATGGTGAATCAAGATAAGAGGAAGAGACTATGAATACAAGATCGACAATGATGGTGGTGGATTGATTGTAAAGCAAATACAGGCTGGATCCAAACAAGAGGTTTGGACGCAAAAAGGAGAACGTCCTCGAGAAAACAAAAAAGGGTCGTTAAACAGATGAAGGTGTGGTGCGAAAGAAAAAAAAACAACGCGCGCGTATGTGTGTGTGTTTTTTTTTGTGTATGTAGCTGTGATGTAGATCCGTTGTCGGGCGCAAAAATAAAGAAAGAGAGATGACAGAAAGAAAGTTAAAAAGAAAGCCTCGAGGCTGATAAACTATGATCTGTTGAGGAAAAAAAAAGGGGAAGGACGTGAAAGACCAGAAAACTGAGTCCGCAAGAATGGACCCTTTTTATTATCATCCACACGCTCTCGCTCTCTCTCACACACACATACACGGCATGATGCGACCATGGGAGCCGATAGCAAGTTACCCGTTTCGGTTGATTGGCAGGTCGATGCGATCACCAGTTCTCACCACCGAAGGATATTCCATCATCATTATGCATCGTTTATATTCTCAGGTTCATCGCCGCTGTCAGCCGTTGTTGCTGCTGCTGCTGCTTGTTGCTCAGCCTCTTGCTGTTGTTTCCCTTTTCCCCTTTCATCTACTATAGCCTTTTCCCTACTATCGCTCCCCTCCGCCCCCTAATCACGAATCACGCAAAACGAGGCCCGAGCCCTATGCTTGTGGATTAGAAGAAAATGCAATGTATGCGCAAGCATGGTTGTAAAAGACCAGAATTAAAGGACCCTTATCCCCTTAATAGCAAACCCATCCATTACATGTAGATCATCAGTTTTTATCCTCTCCTTCTTTAATCCACATCTTCTATTATAGAATCGTTGCATGCATGCTGTATAATAAGGATGCTGATATGATGCACAAGAATGCTTGAAAACCACTATAGTCAAATGCGTTTATTGCTGCTAATGATGATTGATAGGCATTTGGGGGACATAAAAGCGCAAACAAAGGGGGGAAGAAGAATACAAGGAGATGCCGATCTCTTGCGAAAGGGAAAAAAGATCGTCGGCTGTCAAAGTTTTGGTAACGTATCCAAACATGGATATCTTCTCGTCGTGTACTTTCTTCTTTCCCCTTTTTACAACATGATCTTGCGCCTCAATGTATATATTGTAAACCATCGTGCTCATGCTGGTTATTCCCCTTGGTCTCCTATTTCCCAACAACTTGGCCCTGAGAGTGATCTACATCATCACGGCGATCCATTGATTGCCGGATACCTCGTATGAAAAGGCAAATCAGAACTCTATTGTTTCATTTACGTACCCTTCCCATCATTAGTAACATACCATGTTTGCAGATTTTCCAGAATAAAAAAGAGGTCGTGAGATTTGCATATGGCCTGAATGAACCAAATGGGGGTGCACCACCACACACACACAATGTCGGCATACGATATCGGCATAGCTGCATGCAACTTGTCGGGAAGCGATGCTTGCTCCTGCCGTTGCTGTCGTTGCTGCTGCTGCTGCTACATACCCTTCACTTGCTGCTACGATATCATCATCATTGCAAATGATTGCCTTTTTCCCCTATTTCCGCCATCCCCAAAAATATGGAAAAGAATTCTTCTCTCCTTGCCCTGCCTTTATCCCTTTTCCTCTAATGCTGTCGTCGGATCGGGTGTCACCTCCTAAATACATGATGTATATTTCTAGTAATCAACTGACCCGGTTCAACAACCAATACATCACAATGCTTGAATCCTGATAAAACCAACACATTCGAATGCAATGGTAGTAGTAGTAGCAGTAGATAGAGTGTCCGTTTCCTTGGATTTATTAATCTCTCCCTTTTTACCCTTGCTGCAAATGACGCATTTGTATATAAACATTATCAAACATCCACCACCAGTACTACTGTATATGTAATATCATGCATGTCGATGTGTCACCCGCCATGATCATCATCCGATGCATGGCTGCTGCTGCTGCTGTGCTTGGGTACATGCAAGTCATCTGCTTCGAAACATATAAAGTGGAACCAGAATAACAGGTTGATACGACGACTATCCTTACTCAAATGCAATCCTACTACTACCACCGCCACACAGGTATGTACATACAATACCGCCACTTTGATCATTGCTAATAACGATGGATTCCAATTGGATGGATCCTCTTGATACGACCCAACCCAATGATGCATCATGAGATGTGGATGCTCATGTTGTGTTGCCGATATCAAGGTTCGGATCGCCTGAACCTTAATTGATCAAGGGGAATTTTGACAGATAGCATGCCCGATTGATATTTTGGGGATTGCTGCTGTCAATAAAACGCATCATCATCATCATCATCATCACAATCCCCCACCAAGCCCATTTTATGATTTCATGTCACCTAAACTTATTCCCCTGCTGTGATTTATTTCTGCATCGCGATGGTAAGTCATTTCTATATCGAACCATAATGATATGCATCATGATGAGCTATGTGGCTAAAAATACTACACTTGATGTCTTGGGGGCGAACCGAAATTGTATACCGCTTTATTCAATTCAGGATAGCAAATGCAAATGTGTGTAATGATAAATGGGAATGCTTTTTTTTGTTATTGATGCGTAAGGTTGTTGCTGTTATGTACAAATGCGGTAGTCATGGTATATGTATACATGTGTGTATGTGGGTGTGTATAGCGTGGTGGCGTGTTGCCATGGCGATGGCTCTTAATCATCATCATCATCCTTTTGCTTCAACTTGCGTTCGGCATGTTTTCTCGCTTGTTCACGATCAATCTTCACCTTTTCCATAAACGAATCCACGGATGCCAATAGATCCTTAAAGAACAAAGCCCACTTGTCCTTTGCATCCACGTCCTCTTTCTCGGTATCTTCATTGTCCGTCATGCGTGTAATGTCGATAGCTTGAGTCTTGTGAGGAGATTGTAGAAGCAAAGCATGAGCCATGAAGAAGTTTTGAAGTTCGGCAGGCGTAAGCTCATGTTCTGGGAGGACCTCGAGAAGCTTGTGCATGATTTCCACCCATTTTGGATCTTGTCCATTTTGACTCTCTTCATCAAAGAAGCGCCAAAACATGGCTTCGATTTGGTGCTTATCCGCATATCCGAATTCCATCTTAACATCTACACGACCAGGGCGTAACAAGGCAGGGACAATCTTGTTCATGTCGTTGCATGTAAGGAAGATCACTATCATCAATGCCATCATGTTAGAATCATGCTTTCATTGTGTAACCGTTGCCATTGTTACTTTTTACTTACAGCATCCTTCAGGAGAATAAACACCATCCATCGCATTGAGCAAACCAGAAGCAGAAAGGCGTTTGCGAGAACTGCTGCCTGAATCGTCATCGTCGCCATCGTTAATGGTGCAGTGGTCGACATCCTCCATGACAACAATGCTGTTTTTAGGGACATGGACAAGCAAGTTGGTGAAGGTTTCGTCGTCCATGCTTGCGCTGATGCTAATGAGAGCAACGTTCATGTCGACCTTGGCGGCGAGCGATTGAATGAAGGAGGTCTTGCCGGTACCAGGTGGACCATAGAGAAGATAGCCACGACGATATGGAATGCCTTTACGTTGATACCATTCTTTTTGGGAGCGGAAAGCCATGACATCATTGAGCAACTCTTCCTTTTGGTTCTTTTTAAGGATGACGGATTCAAAGCCGCGTGCTTCCTTGGTGCATAACTCCTCCCACTCTTGACTCCAGGATGCAGTGTTAGCCTTGTAGACAATCAACTACAACAACAATAGTCCATGTTAGTCATTGTTTGATCATTCATTGTTGTAAAATAAACAACGTACCTGGTTATCACGCATTCGGTAGTATTCATCAATCCATTCTTGGATAATCTCTTGTAAAAGACCAAGATTACGGCTACGCATACTATTTATGCTCATCATCAGCTGATTGTGTCCCACCACCATCACCATCACCACCACCACCAGCCACACCTTATACAACGTACCTGATTGTGATACCTTCAGTGTTTCCACCACTCAACATCTCCAAAATACTATCACTGTTACCGCCACCTCCAGCACCAGTGCTGTGTCCACTTGAGCGATCAAGGGCTGAACGAGTGAAACGATTCACCCAAAGTTTGTGTCCTTTGTAGTACACGTGACGCATGGTGCCCATATCTGAAACAAATGTCCAATGTGAGACCTCAATGTTCTCCACTCCCAAAGCGTGACGAATACTTACGTGGCATCAATCCAAGTTTAACCCGCTCCTCTTCATATTCATGATTACGACGCTTGATAGTGCTGTACATGGTAACACCAGATACATGCTGACGAAATAAAATACAATGTCAGTCCAACAATGTTCCATCATGTCATCATATTGGCTGTACCTTGAAATCAGGGAGTTGCTTGTAATTTTGCTTGATGAATTCTTGCACAGGGCTATAGATGGCCTGCTTTGAAGTAATCTCGATCGAAACATGGAACAAGTCGTCAAAGAAGCTTTTGATCCAGTAGTAAAAGGAGTTGAAAAGAGACAAGATGGTAGCTGAAAATAGAAAAGTGAACATTCTACCCCGTGTGCGTGTGTGTGTGTTGCCATTCATCATAAGAATGAATACTTACGACCCAAGCTCAAAAAGATACCAAACATGACAGCATCATTGCCAATGTAGCGTTTGACCAAACCAAACCATCGCTGGCCGAGAACAAGTTGCCAGAACGATTCATCAAGAACCGTCTCCAAAAGGTAAGCAAAGTTGTTAAAGAAAGAGTGAAAGTAGTCGGCGAGGAAAAGCATGGTGATGATGATACAAGAAAAAGCAAAGTCATTTTCTCCTGGGTATTTATACTGTTTTGGATGATGGCTGTTGCTGCTGCTGCGGAAAGTCTATTGTGCGCGCGTTTTCCTAAAAGCGCACTTGTCCCGATAATAAGGTACGGAGGGTGGGTGGGAGTGTGGTGCCCTTCACTGCGCCACCCTCTGACATTGAAACTCTTGCCTTCTCCATATCATCATCATTCATGGTGATACAAGAACTCATTCCGAATATCCATCATTTCATCCTTTCACTTGTGATAATGAAGATAGTTGACCGAGAACATCTTTTGATCATGCTACAAGCAATGTTATTGTCATCAATCAATACAGCATGGAGGTGTGAGCGTCACCCGCAGCTTAATTGGTGCGATTACCGCAGTAACTTGGGTTCAAGAAGAAAGCAACCACACCATGGGTCATCCGCAGTATGTAGCTGCATGTATGCTGCGGGATAGAGCCCGTCCGTTGCTGGAGCAACCACTACTTTGTACAATACATGTTGTATACCAAGCCTCCCCACTCCAATAAAGTTGAGTAACATGAACCAGCTATTTACGTATCCGTAACATGTTGCGGTGGTGCACTTTGGGCTTGACACTCAAAAAAAAACTTGGCAGCTCCAATGACAGGAACCACATTATACAGGAAATGAAGTAAGCATCGTCACGTTACTACTACTTTAAAAGCTAGCTATATTATCAGTGCACAGACGAGAGTAATAATATCAATGATCATCGTTAGCACAAGTACCTGCTTGTAGTACTCACTCTCTCCTCTTCAATTCGATGCCACAACAAGACATCGTAGCCACATCCATATTATGACACACGTGCCAACGTTGTTGTTTAATCAGCAATCGCCTTGGATTTATGAGAAAATCATTTCGTTTTATCAGTGATGCAATCATCCAAAGATAACAAAGACTATCCTTTGTGTTACAATACAAAAAGTAGGTAAAAGTTGTATGTACGTACGATCAACTCGCCAGGGTGAGCTGCATGAAATGTATGTCAATATACGAAAGAACGTATACATCAGGCGACATATGCATGATGGAGAACAAACATATGCAAACGTATTGTATGTGTGTGTGTATGTTGATACGACGTCAGAAGTTGGTTGCTTTGTATCCTATTTAGGCTTGTTTAAGCCCGCTAGTTTATGCGCGTGTGTACATTTTCATTTCTCCCTTTCCTTTTCCCTCTGTCTCTCTGTTCTATTCCCACTCACGTTAACCCACCTACTTTGCTACTCACAACAACGACTCAAGCCGCCCAAAATGATGAAGGGATTGCGAGGCGTGGTACGCATAATTCGTTTCCTCAATGTGCTGCCTCTTTGCTAACAACATTTTGTCAGCTTTCAAGAACACGATCCCAATCGTCAAACGAGCCAAAATCTCGACCCAGACAACAGCAACAACTAACAACTTCTTCAACGTCACCTTCACCAGTACCATCCACCGCACCATCATCAAATGATCAGGGTGATACCATGCAACGATCAGTAAGTTTTTTGATCCATGATACTATGCTACCAAATACATAACGTCAATCGTTTATTGTAGCCTTCCCATAAGACTCCTCCTCTCGAGCAGATGGCTGGCAACAGTAAGGCTATGCATCGATTATCGCAAGGGACGCCCAAGGATATGATCCCAGCGGTCAAATCACCACGTCGACAACGATCATCGCGTTTTTTCGGTCAAGAACAGGTTGAATTGGAGCCTTACCCACACTTTAGTGGTATGTTCATCTATCGGATTTTGCGTGTGTGCGTGTGTGTGTGTGTGTTCTATTTTTCACCTTCCCCTTTTTTGTTCTACATCTATCAGAGGTGCCACCGATGCAGCGACATGAATTATTCTCACTAAAGTTGAGCCAGTGTCAAATCATGTTTGATTTCAATGACCCCGCCAAAGACCTCAAAGGAAAGGAAATCAAGCGACAAGCGTTGCAGGATCTATTGGAATATGTGGCTACCACACGACGAGTCATCACTGATACAATCTACCCTGATGTGATTCGGATGGTAAATATGCACACACATACAAACAAAAAGAACATGCATATGCATGGAATGTTTCCATGATGACATCCTTTAACTCTGTTTCTTTACGTACCTATGTAGTTCACTATCAATACATTTCGCTCCATCTCCCCTCAAATGAACAAGTCCATTCCACCAGAAGGCGTTGAGGCAGATGAAGAGGAACCCGTGCTTGAAATTGCTTGGCCTCACTTGCAATTGGTGTATGAATTCTTTTTACGCTTTGTGGAATCACCCGACTTTAATGCACAAGTGGCCAAACGATACATTGATCAAAGATTCATTCTTCAGGTACATGAGAAAAGTGTGGGTGCTTGTGACATGGGCTGATACAGAAGGTAGATGCTGGAATTATTCGACAGCGAAGATCCACGTGAACGTGATTTCCTCAAAACCATCCTTCATCGTCTCTATGGCAAGTTCTTAGGATTACGCGCATTCATTCGACGGGCCATCAGCAATATCTTTTTCCAATACATTTATGAGACGGATCGATTCAATGGGATTGCCGAATTACTTGAAATCATGGGAAGGTTTGTATCCAAGGCAGGTTATTATAGAACACAGCAGGATGCTGATCCTCTTTGCAATTACATAGCATCATCAATGGATTTGCCTTGCCACTCAAACAAGAGCACAAGACATTTTTGTTCCGTGTCCTGATTCCTCTTCATAAGCCAAGTATGATGACGCTCTATCATCCCCAACTTGCCTATTGTGTGGTTCAATTTCTTGAAAAGGATCCTTCATTGTCAGCCGAGGTAAATGCTCTTTGTCGATGTAAGGAACCTCTTTTCTCACGCAACATCTACAACAGGTGATACAAGGTCTACTGCGTTACTGGCCAAAGGTCAACAGCAACAAGCAGGTGCTATTCTTGACCGAATTGGAAGAGATTCTCGATGTGACCGATGCTGAGGAATTCAAATTGATCATGGTACCTTTGTTCCAAAAGGTTGGACAATGCGTTTCCAGCTCTCATTTTCAGGTAATTCATCATGATATTGGATTGGGGCCATCAAATTCTTACGCAGGGTATATTAGGTTGCAGAGCGGGCTCTGTATTACTGGAACAATGAATACATCGTCAACCTCATGAAGGACAACCTTACAACGATCATGCCTGTGGTGTTCCCTCATTTATATCAACACATCAATGGCCATTGGAATCGGTACGTAGGATTTATTCTAACACTGATAAAAGGGTCATCATCATCTAATATTCGTCTCATAGGCTTATCCATGACTTGATTTCAGACACGCTTAGGATCATGATGGACCTCAACCCAGTGTTATTTGATGAATGTGTGGAACGATATACCCAACAACAGCAGCAACAACAACAACGACGCAAAATGTAAATGAGAATCATCACCCTCATCGCGCTTCGCATTAAGGCTGACGCTATCGTACGCACGTAGGGTAGAGCACCAAGAAAGGAACAATGACCCAGCCAATGTTTGGAATAAGCTTAGAATGCAACAATGCCAACAACAATCACCACTAAGGGCAGCATCCAATACAGTAAGTGCATGGGATGGATCCAGAAGAACATTGTAATAAGCTCATATGCAAGATATCAGCCCAATAGTTCTACACCAAGCTCATCCTCATCCTCCCTCGAAACAGCACCGGAAGAAACACTATCACCACAACGTCAGCAAAATGACAAGCACCATTCAACCGCCATCCTCTGCTCTTGATACCCTCCTATGCCAATCATCCCTTTTATTTTCATCAGTCAAACAAGTAGTTTCGAGAATGTAGTCTAAAACAGTATTAATACAACATCTTTTGAATCTAAAATCAGTTATTGTTGGGGTCAAGGTATATGGAGCTTTTATTGAAAACGTATAAATACAGGATGACACTTTTTGTGGAAGGGGAAAATCAAGCATTAGATGAAAATGGAATGAAAAAGGACATGAGATGGGTAATGATTGTGATAGATATCCGGCCTTTAGAAACGCAAGTCCCAACCAATCTTGGGGCCTAATTCAGGCAAAACCTCTGCAACGGTGTGCATATCCTTGTCACCTCTACCAGAAAGACATACAACAATATCTTTATCCTTTGGTAATTCCTTGGCGACTTCAAGAGCATGATACAAGGCATGGGATGATTCAAGGGCTGGGATGATGCCTTCGAGTTGAGTGAGCTTTCGGAAACCAATAAGAGCTTGAGCATCATCAGCAACGCGGTATTCAGCACGACCAGAATCCTTAAGATAAGAATGCTCAGGGCCAACACCAGGATAATCAAGACCAGCACTAACAGAGTGGGTTTCGATGATTTGACCCTTTTCATCTTGCAACAAGTAGGTACGTGTGCCGTGAAGGACACCAGGAGTGCCCTTGCTAAGAGTAGCCGAATGACGATCGCTGTTGATACCGCTACCACCAGCTTCGACACCAATGATACGCACCGACTTATCCTCAACAAATGGATGGAACATACCAATAGCATTGGATCCACCACCAACACAAGCCATGACAACATCAGGAAGCTTGCCACGCTTTTCTTGGAGTTGAAGCTTGGCTTCGTTACCAATAACGGATTGGAAGTGACGCACAATCATTGGGAAGGGATGAGGACCAATGGCAGAGCCAACAAGGTAATGAGTAGTCGATACGTTGGTGACCCAATCGCGCATAGCTTCGTTGATAGCATCCTTAAGAGTACGTGAACCACTGGAAACAGGAACCACGGTGGCACCCAACATGCGCATACGGAAGACATTCAAACCTTGACGACGGCAATCCTCTTCACCCATATAGACCACACATTCCATACCAAACTTGGCACACACAGTAGCCGTAGCAACACCATGTTGACCAGCACCAGTCTCAGCAATGATACGCTTCTTGCCAAGACGTCTAGCAAGCAAGATTTGACCAACGGCGTTATTGATCTTGTGAGAACCGGTATGGTTAAGGTCTTCACGCTTGAGCCAAATGTTAGCGCCACCGGCTTCTTGAGTCATGCGATCAGCAAGTTGAAGACGAGATGGGCGTGCAATATAATCATAGTATGATTCAAACTCAGCCTTGAAAGCAGGATCGTTGGTGCAATCGATAAACACGCGTTCGAGTTGAGTTAAGCAATCAACAAGGACTTCAGGTACAAAAGCACCACCAAAGTCACCGAAATAGGTTGCCAATTCATAAAAGCTCTTGAGTTTCTTGCCTTCGCCAACAGCCACGACGCCTTGACCAGCTGCATCCGTCACTTCCAAATCAGCCTGGGGTTGTGTGCTTGCAGCAGCAAGTTCCACGGGCTTACGACCACATACTTCTGAACAGTATTGCTCCACGACTTGAGGAACATCCTTGCCAGCTTCCACAGCTTCACGAATCACGGTGATGATACGGGATCCAATAACAACAGCGTCGCCATGGGAACCCACAAGATCAAAATGCTCACGTGTTGACACGCCAAAGCCAACAGCCAAGGGCACATTGGTGAATTGTTTGATACGAGCCATCATCTCTGGCAATTCCTTGTTTACTTCCTTAGTGGCACCTGTAACGCCAAGACGCGATACGACGTAAATGAATGCATCCGATACCTCGGTCAAAAGTGGGATACGGCTGTTGGTGGTGGATGGGGCAATCAGGGGTACATAAGACATGCCATGTTTCAAACACAAGTTGCGGAAGCTGTGGGATTCCTCAGGTGGCAAATCCACCATAATGTATCCATTGACACCAGCATCCTTGCAATCCTTGACAAGCTTCTCTTCACCATAGGCCAAAACGGGGTTGTAGTAGCCCATAAATACCACAGGCACGGTAAGGCCACGAGCGCGTGCATCACGCACCATTTGCAAGCTCATCGTCATATCGGTACCATACTTGAGTGAAACCTGTTATTCATCATAGCATGTTAGAAACACGTATCGATTAAACATGAGTAGCGTATCTACTTGCCGTGTTGGAGTATTGAATAGTGGGACCATCGGCCAATGGATCAGTGAAAGGAATACCTTTGAAAAATGATCGTTTAGTTCCCTATCCATGCATTATTGGGATCCCTTTTCTTTTCCCTCCCTCCCTCCCTTACCAAGTTCAATGACATCGGCACCACCACGTTGAAGAGAGAGGAGAATATCCACAGTAAGGTTGGGATGTGGGTATCCTGCAGTGATAAAAGTGACAAAGGCGGGTCGATCTAAGAGGGTGCAAAGGAGAATTGAACGTCAGCGACCTTGTGTGTGTGTAAGAACTCATGTCCAAAAACGTACTCTCAGCCTTGGCGGTAGAAAATGCTTTGCGTAAACCAGCTGACATGATGAATGTGTGTGTGTGTGTGTGTAGGAAAGAAAAGGAATTGAATTGCTCCAAGGGTGTGGGGCATGAGCTTGCTTATATTGTACTAGTTTCATTGAAACTCAACCGTGATGTGACTACATCGTCAATCTCCTGGAGACCGAAGCATTTAAACCAATCAATTCTGTTTATAGTCATTTTTACTGGTACGGTTCACCGAAACAGCTGTTTGGTTACCGCCACCCAAACGGTCAACAGGAGATATTATACAAATGAGCCATCATTACACATTTCATCTTTTATTTTCCTGGATGTATGATCATAGAGAATAAAGCAGTGGCATGGGTGGGTGGGTGATATGTATGTGATTCGTATTCAAACGGGGGAAAACATTGGCATGTGCCTGATATGGTAGCGTGTGTGTATGTGTGTGTGCGTGTGTGCGTGTGGATGAATGTAAATGCTAAACGGGCAAATGCTATTTGCTGTCATCTTTTGTGTCAAGAGAGCAGAGCATGATTCAACAATGGTAAATACCTGAACAGGGTGACACGAGTATCCTGCCTTTCTTGTTGCTGGTCCCGCACTGTTTTTAGCTGACGCCACATATCTCGTGCCCCTCTCTTCCTCGAACACGCGATATACACGGTGCATTCCAATGGACTACATTACAGAAAAGAAAGTGCGCCCTCTTTATGGTAATCACACGCTCAATGGACTCTATCTTATAAACAGCATGGTGCTAACGAATGCGTTCTCCAGAGGCAATCGATGACGGGCAAAATAAGCAAGCCTTGCAACATGCCAACAAGCTTCTCAAGAAGAATCCCGATTGGCCCCTTATCAAGGTAGATAACTCGCTCCATGACATGTGTGTAAACATAAAAAGAAGATTCTTATCGTAAGGGGTTACCTATATAGGCTTTGAAGGCTCTTGTATATGTGAGAACTGGCAAGGAGGATGAAGCCCAGGGTCTTTGTCAACAAGTGAAGAAGACAGTTCCAACGGATCAACCAACGCTACTTGCACTGACGATGGCATACCAAGAACTCGGTCAACGTAAGCTTATTTTGTGGGGGTAGGGGATGGTAGAGCTTTGCATTGACGACGCGTATATTTTAGACTCGGCCGTTGTGGAGCTTTATGAGAATGCAGCTAACCAACAGCCCACCAACGAAGAATTCGGCAACAAATGGTTCATGGCTATGGTGCGTAATGGAGATTACAAGGGTCAACAAGCAGCTGCTCTCAAGTTGCATCGTACATTCAAGCAAAACAAGTATCTCTTTTGGGCCATCATGTCATTGGCACTTCAGGTACGAGCGTGTGAGTGTGAAGGGATACAAGGATGGAGTTATTGATTATCATTAGGGCAAAGACTCTGCACTTTCTTATACGCTTGCAGAACGTATGATGGCCAAAGCACAAGAAGAAGGTCGATTGGAGGAAGTGGAGCACTTGCGTCTATACCTGCTTATCTTGATGGATCAAAAGAAGCACACTGAAGCATTGGCTTTGTTGGATAGTCCGCTTGGTCAAAAGTCAATGCGTGATCCCGAGGTGCGCCAAATCAAGGCTGAGCTCTTGCAGGCTAATGAAAAGTGGGATGATGTCATGACCGTGGCAGAACAAGCTTTGGAAAAGGAGAATTCGGATGATTGGATCAGCTGGTTGGCTTATTTTGATGCCATGAACGCTAAAGGCACGGATGATTTGAGCAAGGCACATGCTTTGGTGGACACGTTGAAAAAGAGCGCATTGGATGCACCCGTATTGAAGCGTGGTCCCTTCCTTGCAGAGTTGGAATTGGATTATCGGGCAAGCCAAGCACAAAAGGGAGGAGGTGAGTATTGGACTTCTCCATTGAATTGATATGTCATAGGGATATTGATGGATGGGTCGATTACGTAGATGAAAAGGCGGTCCTCGCAAATGTTGTGTCTTATTTTGAGCGTTTCGGTTCCAAATCCTGCTGCTTTGAAGATGTTCAGACTTACGTGGCGTTCTTGAGAGGCAACAATGACAAGGCACTTGCGTTTATCCAATCACTTAAAGATACGGTCAAGGATTCCGACAAAAAGGTATAGCAGTGGATCCAAAGATGAGGATATCGAAACTTACTTTTGGATGATGGGGTCAATCTAGTCGGATCAGATCAAGAACGTTTTCAAGCACGTGAATATTCGCAAGCTTGAGCGATTCCTCGGTTTACAAGATAATTTGACTTTGCAGCAAGGCATCTCTCTCGTCAACGATCTTTGGAAATCCTATCAAGATGCACTTCCACTAGGTAATGCATGGCTAGCTTTATCTATTCGGCTATCATTAATAAATTTGCCCGTAGGTGAAGGATTGGAGAAGACTGAGAGTCAGCATGGTGATGATTTCGTTGTATTGGCAAGTCACGTGCTTGTGGATTTGTATCATCAACACAAGTTGCCAGAGCTCTTGATGCAAGGCATTGTATTATTGGAAAGCGCATTACCCAAGAGCATTTACAACTTCCATATCAAGTTGACGCTCGTTCGACTCTATGAAATACTAGGTATGTCAATGGCAATTGGAGGGGATGAAACATTCACGTGGATTCATTGTTTTTGTTCAGGCGTGTACAACCGCCCCCTGCAGATCTTCCGTACAATGGACATCAAGCAAATCCAATTCGACACCATGACGTAAGTATTCTAAGTTTGCTTGTTGATTCATTTTCCTCACATTTTGATAGGCATTACTTTACCGATCGTTTCAACTCCTTGGGCTGTAATGATGAAGTCGAGGATGTCTTGCTTGAATCTTTGATGATTTACAAGAGCAACGAGGTGGAGGTTAGTTTGGTGGTGATGCTGAATGGGTATGAATCAGCAACTAAAGAATGCAGTAGACTCCAGAAATGATTGTCAAGGCATACCAACATGGAACATTCTCAAAGGTAAAAAGTGACATAGGAGTTAAATCATAAGCGTTTTCACTCATTGCTATCGTCTAGATTCAAGAATTTATCGAGTTCCGTTCAAGGCTTGATGCTTCTCTTCAACATGCTATCACCAATATCGAACTTGCTCGTATCGATGCTGCCCGATCCGCCTTCCAGATCAAATACGCAATGCAATATTTCCAAGATATGGATATCACCAAGATTAAATGTGACGGTAAGGATGATTCTATTGCGTATTGGTTTTCATTGTTATTCATCAATGTATATATAATGTAGATGCCTTCATTAACAAGCAATCGGACAACAGAGATTTCAAAGTATTTATGAATTGCAATGCTGAGGACCGACCAAAGGCAGAGGAACTTTTCAAGCCTTTCAAGAGCACTGGAGTACGTACATTCTTTTTATCGCGATGATGTATCGTTTATTAACATAATTTCATAGAAAACCTGGTTGCAACTCTTCTCATATGTGCTCAACGTATTGAAATCGGCATGCAGCACCAAGGGTGGCCTTGATATTACTACGCTTGTAAACGACTTTGGAGCATTTTTGGCGAAGGATGGCATTGACAAGGAAGTGACCAATGAGGAATGGGTGCTTGCCAAATCCACGTTTGAGCTCGCTTCAGCGTTCGCTCTTGTGAAGGATCCGAATACTCGTAAGGAGAGTAAGTGTTACATACATGTGTATGGGATGGGAGCATGATATCTGATGGTATATACTATAGATTCCAAAAAGATCGCTGAGCATATGAAGAATGCTGCCAAGTTGGTGGAAGAAAAAGGTACGATGGCTGATGAATGCTTTACACACACGTACTCACTATTCAACGAACCATCCAGTTGTGCCAACCGAGAGCTTTGAGGAAGCTACTATTTCATGGAATGCATTCCACCCAGTATCTATGGCCTTAGAGGTGAGCAGCTTTAAACAATGAGTGAGGAGCGGAGATTTGCTAACGACCAGCTCTTTGTAGACCCTTAATTATACCGCAATTCTCACCGAGACTATTGGACGATCGCTTGGATTGACAAGTAAAGAGGCAAAGAGAAAGGCAGCTGAGTCGGCCAATGCGGATGAGCTGGTGAGTGTATTTGTTGGATCGTGCTATATATGAAACTAATGCGCTTTTTGCAAGATCTCGAGCACTCTACTTGTACAGTCGGCCATCAAAGATGCACTCTTGAAGACCCAAAAGGTTGTACAGAATGGTAGTGAGCTCTTCAAGCCGCAGCTGCAAAAGAAGCTCTCTAAGCGTATCACGACATCAGAAGGCCAACTCGAACATTTCAATACAAAGGTAAATTGGGGCTGCTTTAACCCGAGTCATAGCAAGGAAAAGTAATTGAAGGTTTATTGTATATAGGAGGGCCAAGCAAGCATGAATGATATGCTAAAGACGGTGACTACGAGCTGGAACTCTTCCATTGGTCGTCTCGCTGAGGAAGTCAATAGACGAGTACAAAAACTTCAATGATCGATTTGACCCAACCACACCTGATATGATGCTCAACCCATTATTAAACAAAAAGCCTCATGTGTATATACTATGCGCTTTGATTATTGAACACGCTCCCATTTTGGTATATATTATTGACCCTCTTGAACATAAAACACTGATAAGGTTGATATGTGATGTCGTATAACCCAAACGTCCCCAAATGCCTAAAGCGCCGCTTGGTCATACACAATGTAAACACTTATCCTCGGTGGTCAAATGATAATGATTGTCCCACCACAAGCCAGGCGAGATGCGCAGCATTGTACTGTTACTTGAGCGAGGAATGGACCCTTCTATCTCGTAGTATGTATACAGCATGACACATGATCGCTATTGAATAAAAGATACGGCCTTTGTCGATGGGCGTTTATCGATGATAATAAATGAAGGCAAAACTTATACACCAATGTATCGATGTTTTGTTCGGCTTGGTCTGTTGTTGTTTTAGGTTCACTCTCGCCTTTAGTTGTCTTATTCTTTCCCTGTGTAATCGCTCTTTTTGTTTGCGCAATGATGCTCGCTGAGCAGAATAGTGGCTCTCTCTGATACAAGCACCACCACCACCATCGGCGGGTCGTCGAAGAAGGCCAACGATTTGTGTACTGATGCTGCGCTACGTGCCCGATGATTCCGCCAAGGCACCGCTTTTTATTTCCATTGCATTTATAAAGGCCATGAAGAAATCAAAACATGTTTGCATCTACACTTTCAATTTCAAACATGGCATTCCGTTGGGTCTATCAAGCTGGCAGCATCTGGGTTCCCTTTGATGATCGGGCTAACGCAGCAATTGAAAATCTCTGGCGTGCTTGTTCCCATGGCAACGTCTATCATGCTGGTACCGTTGCCTATGTGAATGCCGTCAACCTATACATGCTTCAAGATAACGTACGAAGAGCTATTACTCGCACCGGCTATTGACATCTTTCATGCGCTAAACAACAAGTAACATCAAGACTATCACCACCACCGTATCATCATGCATCCCATCTCCATGGCTTTTTGTATACCGGTCATCCTCATTTTTGGCATTTCATGCATCTCACATTCAAACGAATTACTTTCCTATGCCCCTCCTCTACCAACATCATTGATTTCATCTCTTAAGCAAAATGTATTCTTTTTATGCGGCAGTGTCTTTTTCCCCATTATATGGCCAAAACATCATACCCGATCTTTTCTCAATAAACATTAGATTGCAACATTATTTTGTCATTGTCTACATGTCCATTGATGTATTTGACACAGCCATTGCTACCACGTTGCTATCACTTTCCTCTACAATGCATGCTCTGATACGTTGTTTACCAAACTTGTTGTTGATGTCATATCCTGAGTTGGTATAACATTCGATGTCGAATAACATAGACCTTGAATTTTTTGCCGTACGCACCTGCTTGTGGTGTCCAAAGCATTGAATCGGCATTCAACCGATACCGGATTTGGAAGGGTGCCACAGGAAATATCCTTTTGGCAATTACAAGGCTTGTGGCACGCGTCTACATGTTCCATCACCGTCCACATCAAACCAAATCCCAGGATACCCAATACGCCGCCGGGACCAATGGTATGCATCTGCAAAGCCTTACGTGCAACAAAACAGTGATGTGGAGGGGTAGGGGTAAATATTATGCAAGCATTCGGTAGTCTAGTGAAGTCATCATTATCATCGTGATTTAGCACCACCACCACCACCACCACCAGCGCTGCTATACGCAACAAATGCGCGCCGCTTTGTACATAAAGAGAACAAGTACCGCAATCCATACATCGTAGACACCGAAAACAGGAAATCAAGGGGAGAGTAAAAAGGAACATTCGTCGTTCATGATCATTGACATAAAAAGCGTTTTCGTTGCCGTGATGGTACTCAAAGCACCACTCTTCATCGACAAAATTCATAATGACCTACCAATGGATGTATCAAGCAGGAAATACATGGGTGCCTTTTGAAAGCCATGCCAACCACGCCATTGAAAGCCTCTGGAGATCTTACTCAAATGGATACGTGCGATTCGGCAACCAAAACGCGTACATCCAGGTGGTAAACGAGCTCTTTATGATATTGAACAACACAAGGTTTTCCATCATCAGGACGTCCTAATCCCTTGTATATGGTTTTCCTCTTTTGGCCTTTGCATAATATTATCCAAACGCAATTCCTGTACAGAAATGAAATAAAGACTTCACATGAAACGAGGGTATCAACGGCAGTGAGACGTTCTGCACGTGAGCATGGTGGTGGTGAGTGGATGGCGTTATCAGGTGTTGCCATGGAGACGAATCAATTTTTTTCTTGTAGATGCGCAGCACAAGCCTCAAGCCAAAAAAAGGGAATGCTGTCATGTGGATTCTTTGATGGCGAGAAGCCCAAGCCATCGCCAGTCTAGGTGATGTGGGGCAGCAACAGCAACAGCAGCGTGCATGTGTTACCGAACGAATGATGTCGTCATGGAAGATCAATGCACACTTTAAAGAGCCAATCGGAATGCCGACCATGTATGTGCAACATACCTCTCTCTCTCTCGCAGTTTTGCTAGGTCCTTCTTTCAAAATGATATTGTACCGGAAGCTAAGCATTGTTGAATAACGATGACTGATATTGCTGCGGAGGTGCTATAGCGTAATTTGCTCATATCAAATAGAATCGGCTCATGATAAAGAAGCAAATATGACTACGGTGGTGACACAAGAAGATGCTACCCTGCATAAACACCATAATGGCGGGCGGATCTTCGCGCACAATGCTCAGAGCTTACATTTTCATTGTACAAATACATAATTGATCAACCGTTGCTCTCGGTCCTCATGTTGAAAAAGTATTCCCTATTTTCGGCAAGGCTTTGACATATGACATGTGCCATGCAACAACAGCTCTTGTCATCACTTTGTTGCTGTTGCAGCGCTTCATTACTAGTACCACCCTTTACTCCACATTACCACCACCACCACTTGGCTTTCCTCATTTACTTCTCTTGGCAATCAAAAGTGTTCCTTTTCGGTGTCTACCAAGTACCACCACCCTTCCGATGGCCATGCTGATACTCGGTGATGCCGATGATAACAACGATTGCTTCACATATCAGGAATAAGCAGTGGATTGAGCCCATCATGATGCTGTTTCCAGAAAAAGGACAACCCTTCAACAACATATATAAAGCCCCCATTCCATCAGAGGACTTTTTTTTATCAACATACTTTATCTACACAACCACAAGAATCAAAACAACAACAATGACTTTCCAATGGGTTTACCAAGCTGGCAATACATGGGTTCCTTTTGATGGCAACAATAATCGCGTCTTGGAGCAATTTTGGCGGTCTTCACGTAATGGCCAAGTGATCGTCAACCGCCTCCCTGCAGTTGTTTATCCACGCCAATTGCAAATGCTTGTCAATAACAATACTTGGGTTCGGATCGTTCGCACAGGCTGCTAATCTTCCCACATCAGCATGCTCTACCCATATACCCGATCTTTTTCGGATCCATGAATCGTACTTTATCCTTCTTGCATTTGTATCATATAATGGTCAACATCCACCATTGTCTACGTAAACAATAATAAAGCTCATTGTATAACCGATATGAGTGGTTGGCCTTTTTGAGACATGTCCTCGCATTTGGGAAAAAGGTACCTGTCGCCATTGTGTCGTTATCACAGTCTTTTAGGAAAGGGTGGCGGGATGCTGTAACTTGAAAAAGACACTCGTGATACCGATGGAAGATTCCATTATTGTCTGCGCTATAAATGGATTTTCCAGCCACACTCGCACACACCACACACACGGTAGCATCAGCCCCATTGCCGCCACATTTGCTCAGCTGACTCGCAGCGTAGAGATAATATTCCGGGGATCTGGACCCACCATGGCATCATTGTTGCACCATGGTGGAAGAGTGTCATTTTTTTATAGTTACATGGATGATCCCTATCTACTTGCTTTTACCTCTTGGCATCCATGCTCAGCAAGACCCGCAAGATGGTTATAAATACTGCAACTTGGAGAACCGGATTTCCTTGTACTCGTACATTTATCTCACCTTTACATACATACATCATCTTCTTCATCATGGCACGTTGGGTTTATCAAGCTGGAAACTCCTGGACCCCTTTTGACGATCGAAACAATGCCTTGATCGAAAAACTTTGGCGGGCACAATCACATGGCAACATTTACATTGGTTGCTTCCCGGCCTATATCAACACAACCGAGCTATACATGGTTTTGAATCACGAATGTGTTTCCATCGGAAGAACCGGTTTCTAAATGCATTCCACCACCATCAACATTGGCTAAATCTTATACTACGCATCCATCACCAACAACATAATCACATCATCGACTTTCAAGTCATACATTCCCATCCAAATCATCACAGCTGTAAATTGATCTTTACGTTTTGTATTGTAATCACACCACACCTTCTTTTGTATTATGTCTTTTTCTTTTTTCCCTTATGGTACACTTCTTATGGTATATAGTTCTCTTCTCTTTTCCATCACATTCCTTTCACGACGCTGTCTCACACGGAATTAATATTGTTGTTCAAAGTTTAATTGTGGTTCATTGTTTGCTATTTTTGCGCCATTGTCAAATGTGAGGATTGCTGTACATAAACAAGGTTGGGATGTAAATCGGAGCAAATGTGTGTATGTAATCAATTACAAAGAAGTTGGTGTCGTTCAATTCGTCATTGAAAATTGTTGCTAAACTGCCGCCATCTAAGCCCAAGTGGTGAGAGGAGAATGAGACGCCTTGGTTGTTGGTCCCATTATTGGTTATTGTTGTTATAGCCGTTCTTTCTTTTGTTGGATGATGGGTGGTTGCTGTACATATATATTCCATTCGCCTGGCCTTTTAGATGATGGTGGTCGTGTGTTGGAGGAAGACTGGGATTGTGATGGGACATCAATCATCATCGTACAAAAGTGCGTCGTCGTGTCTCATTGTTGTTCAAGCTGGGAAATGCTGAAAGAAGAAGTTACATTAGTGAGCCACGTGTGTGTTATACTCAGGAAGAATTCAAAGAAATCGCTTGGGGAGATAATGGTGTCTTCACTCACTTGTTCTTTAAAAGTAGAAAAAGGAAAAACATGAGACCTGGTAGAAAAACAATGACCCCATCCACGAATATAGTACCTTGATCATGTTGAGGTCCTTGCATGCAGAAGCTTGGGGTAGACCCTGAGGTATCGGAACAACCTTCGGATAGCGGGGCTTGTGCTGCTGTTGTTGCTGCTGTTTCTGTCTTTTCATGGAGGGTCGGCTAAGGATGGCTGAGTGACGATTGCCGGCTGTGCATAGTATTCACATTTGTTATTAGTATCCTGATGCATCATTGGTTCGCTGCTGTTACTTACGTGGTGTCGCCATCCTACGTAATAAGGTTTCTCTCTCATATTTCAATTGGAATAGCTGCTGATGGAGATTCGCCAAAAGTTTCTCTTTCAAATCCTTCCTTTTTGCCTATTATGTAAAGTATTCAATGTGAGAGGGCCTCTATTACAATGACAGCTTGGTGTTGTTACACATGTACATACCACAAATTCTGTATTTGCTTGGTGTTTGATTGCATCATATTCGTTGCGGATGACGTTCTTCCTTTGCTTATACAAGGCTTCAGCTTCCCTGGTCCTATCAGCTTTCCTTTGATCGAGTACTTGGAAAAAAGGCGCCATCTCAGGATGTGTCCCTATCCTCTGGTATGAATAACCCACACAATGCTAAATGTTCTTGAAATTCCCATTACCTTGAGAAATCATCAAAGCCTCACGATTCAACTCGGCCATCCTTTCCTGGTATATCCTAGAATCATGTAAGTGAGCATGAAAACGACCATCATGGTTAATTACGTACCTATTCCTCAACTCAGCGAATTGGGTTTCAATGCGAGTAAGAGCTTCCAAGCCTTCACGTTGACGTTGTTGTTCCTGATCGTGATGA
Organism: Lichtheimia ornata; assembly: GCF_029851405.1. Lineage (NCBI taxonomy): Eukaryota > Fungi > Mucoromycota > Mucoromycetes > Mucorales > Lichtheimiaceae > Lichtheimia > Lichtheimia ornata. The sequence continues at coordinate 269,865 of NW_026695354.1, forward strand.
TGATTTGTACTATTGGAGGGTGTTGAACGATCTCGACCATCTTCATTGTGATTGATGCTTCCATTCGTACTGGTTTGTCTTTGATAAGCAAAACGAAGGTTGTTGCGTCTGTTGGAGGATGGTAATAATGTCTCTGATCCAATTGTATGCTGTTCATTATTACTGCTAAGTGCACGACGACGTCCCATGTTGGTGTCATGTGCATGTCGCATACTTCGAAGAACACGATCTGAACCACCCACAGCATAACTCGAATGATGTGCTATCGAAAGATCAAGGACATCCTGCTCAAATCGTTGTTGATCAAAATCGCTCAATGTCGTCGATGGCCGAGTTGGATGCATATCATCATCATCACCATCGTCATCACCATCAACATCCATGCTTTGATGCGCATAAATGATTCTTGAAGAGGTGTATTCACGAGAAGGAGAGTCGTCTGTATCACCCCCTTGTGATAAAGGTGATCCAAGCGAGAGGCGCGAGTCGGCTTGACTTGAAGAAGAGGGATCGTCTGCCGCTGTGTAATTGCGTGTAAGCATTGGTGTCGAGTACAATTCAATCGAGTGGTGTAATGTAGACACGATTGCACAACCAATGTCAAGTATTGCGTGTGTGTGTGTGTGTGTGTAGAGAAAAAGGGCGCGTGTCAAAAGAGAAAGGGACGTGAGCTGTGAGTGTCAAGACCAATATGCAGGATGGTGAAAATGAATCCCGACAATGGGCTGCTGCCTGTCAATTGTTGCTCATCACCTCGTATCACGTGATCTTTCATCCTAACCTTGTCACATCATATACATGGTCTAAGCTTAATCTTACCACCAATAAATCATATTGTATCATAGTGTAGATGATGCTCTATCATTAAAGTGTCAACCACTTGACATTTTCATTGTTGAAATGATGGTGTAGTATAGTGATTTTACCCAAATGACAATGATACATTGCTTGCTATCGAAAAGAGAATTTCATTATGGTGTGGTGATGTGGATGTTGTCAGTTGTACCGTCAAAGAGACTATAACATCAATGCACCGTATAATGACCGGGTTGGTGTGTGTCGATAATAGCACAAGGTACTCTCAAGCATTCTTAATCCTTCTCGACAATAACAAGACATTTTATTCAATGGAAAACAATGATTGGATATCATGTTTCATGTTAATAGGGATAATTGGTCCTTGGGCTCCTATCATTGGTGTTAGGTAAGAATTTACTGGGTGAGAGAGTGGCTGCAAAATATGGCTTGTGACTCAGGAACGGTCATAGCTAATCATAGGGCGGCGTGTCAGACCTAGACACTTCTCTCTCTCTCTCTTTTTCCTTGTCCTTTTTTCTTAGACCCCTTCCCCAATGTCCAACCTTTCGGCTGACGAGAAATACAACTTGATTACCCGCAACTTGCAGGAAGTCCTTGGTGGCGATGAAATCAAAAAGGTGCTTGCCGAGCGTGATCTCAAGTTGTACTGGGGCAGTGCTCCCACCGGTCGTCCTCATGTTGGTTACTTTGTCCCAATGACCAAGATTGCTGACTTTTTGGCTGCTGGTTGTGAGGTAAGTTGTGTGTGTTGAAAAGGATTCAAAAGGAAAACACAATGTTGACAAAAAGGGGGTATCGTTTAGGTCAAGATCTTGTTTGCCGATTTGCACGCTTTCCTTGACAACATGAAGGCTCCTCTCGAGTTGGTGGCTCACCGTGTCAAATACTATGAAGCTATTGTCAAGGCCGTGCTTCGTTCCATTGGTGTTCCTCTCGAGAAGCTTGAATTCGTGATTGGTTCCAGCTATGAACTTTCCAAGGAGTACACCATGGATAACTTCAAGTTGGCCGCATGCATCACTGAACACGATGCCAAAAAGGCTGGTGCTGAAGTCGTCAAGCAAGTCGCCTCGCCCCTCTTGTCTGGTTTGTTGTATCCTGGCATGCAAGCATTGGATGAGGAATACCTTGGCGTCGACTGTCAATTCGGTGGTGTGGATCAACGCAAGATTTTCGTCCTTGCCGAAAAGTACCTTCCTCAAATTGGCTACAAGAAGCGCTCCCATTTGATGAACCCTATGGTGCCTGGTTTGACTGGTTCCAAGATGTCGGCTTCCGATCCCGATTCCAAGATTGACTTTTTGGATGATGCAAAGGCTATTCAAAAGAAGATCAAAAAGGCATTCTGTGAGGAAGGCAACATCACTGAAAACGGTCTCCTTTCCTTCATCAAGGCTGTGTACTTCCCTCTCAAGAGTCTCAACAACGGCAAGCCCACTTTTGTCTGCCCTCGTCCTGAAAAGTGGGGTGGCGATATCATTTACGACAGCTATGAAAAGCTTGAGGAGGACTTTGCCAACAAGCAATTGCATCCTGGTGATCTTAAGGCTGGTGTGATTGCTGCTATCAACGAACTCTTGGATCCTATTCGCAAGGAGTTTGAAGACCCTGAACTTCAAAAGATCGCTGCATTGGCCTATCCACCCCCTGAGGCTAAGCCTGTCAAGGAAAAGAAGAAGAAGGAAAAGAAGAGCAAGAAGCCCGAAGGTGAAATTGAAAAGCCTGCTGCTGAAGCTACCAAGCCTGAGGAAGAAGCTGCCAAGGCCCAGTAAATACAACACACATTACATACACCCACCCACACAACCCTCCACTACCAACAACCATATTGAACGCATACAGAGACGCACACACACACACACACATTCACCCCCAAATACCTACACATTGTTGTAAAATATAAAAGCATTACTTTGTGATAAAGCTCAAAGAAGAAAACGGCCTGTTTGTGAATTAGCAATTCATGCGACTGACTTTGTATTCAAAAGTGACCAATAATAGATGCGTTGCCATGCTAGGTATAATCCATGGCAACGGTTGAACTGAGAGTGTGTGCATTGATCAAGCTAAAAATTATCTGATGAAATGGATCTTATGCAAAGGCAATCAATTACCATTTTGAGCAGTGAGTGAAGATGCGAGATGTGACAGCTGATCATCAAGGCTTGAAACCAGCCTTTATTTTAGATGATAGAAATGATCCCCCCTCACTCCGACGCATTTGACATTGCACAACCCCCCTTGACATTCACCACTTGTTTCTCTTTCCTTTTTCTTCACATAATGGCTTCTTCCATTCTTCGTCGTACTTTGGCCACTGCTGCTGCTCCTTCCTCTGTCAAGATTGGCTTGATCCCTGCTGATGGTATTGGTAGAGAAGGTAAGATGATGGATCTACTCCTATGATAACAGATACGAATACTGAACCCTTGCTTTATAGTCATTCCTGTAGGTCTATTGCAATCAATGATGCCTTGACAACAACATGGACTAATGAAATGATAGGCTGCTCGTACTGTGCTCGAGTCGCTCACCGATGGTCCCAAGTTTGAATTTGTGAACTTGGATGCTGGTTTTGAGCATTTCCAAAAGACCGGTACAGCTCTTCCTGAAGAGACTTTGGAGGTCTTGAAGAATGAATGTCAAGGTGCTTTGTTTGGTGCTGTCAGCTCGCCATCCCACAAGGTTGCTGGTTATTCATCTCCCATTGTTGCTCTCCGTAAGAAATTGGATCTTTACGCCAACGTACGCCCTGTTGCCTCTGTCAAATCGCCTGCTTTCCCTGATCAACGTGAACTTGATATGCTCATTATTCGTGAAAACACCGAATGCTTGGTAAGTGGTTGGATGCTGTTAAGGGGAAAGGGAATGGCATGGAAACCTTTTGCTTATGGGGAAATTGGGATGATGAATGATAGTATATCAAATCCGAACGTCAAGAAGTCGATCCTGAAACCGGTCTCAAGGTCGCATGGGCCGATCGTAAGATCACTGAGTATGCTTCCAAGCGTGCTGGTACCATGGCTTTCAATATGGCATTGACTCGCCAAAAGTTGCGTGAGCAAAAGCCTTTGGATAAGCGATTCTGGAAGGTAGGTTCAATATGAGAGGTGGGAGCAAAAGGGGGTATGATGCTTATGTCATTATCTATATAGCAAAATCCTCGTGTCACCATTGTTCACAAATCCAATGTCATGAGCGTTACTGATGGTTTGTGGCGTGAAACCGTTCGCGCTGTCAAGGAGCAGAACCCTGAAAAGTATGGTGGTGTTGATATGGAAGAACAGCTTGTCGACTCCATGGTGTATCGCATGTTCCGTGAACCTGAAGCATTTGATGTTGTTGTTGCTCCCAACCTTTACGGTGACATTATCAGGTAAAAAAGAAAGCAAAAGGATTTTATTACAATGGAGGTATACTAATAATGGGGGTGGTGGATTATAGTGATGGTGCTGCTGCTTTGGTTGGTTCCTTAGGTGTTGTCCCTTCTGCCAATGTCGGTGATAACTTTGTTGTTGGTGAGCCTGTCCATGGTTCTGCACCTGATATCGCTGGTAAGGGCATTGCCAACCCTATTGCTTCCATTCGTTCCGCTGGTCTTCTTCTCGAGCACCTCGGCTATACCCAACAAGCCCTCAAGATGTATGATGCCGTGGATGCTGTTTTGGCTGAAGGCAAGGTCTTGACCCCTGATCTTGGTGGCAAGAGCTCCACCACCGATGTCGTCAATGCTGTCCTTAAGAACCTTTAAATGAGGATTTATTCTGTACAAAAATATTACTTTAGCGGATACTGAGAGATTATACATATATCTGTGTAGTATAGACAAAAAAGAAAAACATGCAACACATATACACAACACCAACCCTTGTCATCATCATCATCATCACCAAATGTCAAATTGATCTTTAGGCCATTGTCCTGATTCTCTTGCTTTCCAATACTCTCCAACAAATTGCCATGTTCTCCCTTCTTGAGATGGTGTCAAAGGAGTCTCAGCGTATGGATCATGCTCAAGCTTGAACCACCTTGGCTTCCATTCCACACCAGCCATTTCAAGTTCACGACGCCGTTCTCGTTGTTTTTGTTCAATACGAACTTTTTCTTGATCCGCTTCCTCAACATGGCCTATAAAACGACGTTAGCATGGATTGAAAGAAAAACCATCTATCAATCCCACCTACCTTTTTCATAAAGTCTCAAATCGGGACGTAACCGTGAATCGGTCTTTGGTAATTTATCTCGTTCGATGGATGTAATTTCATTGAGTTCAATGGCAAACTGGGTGAATCCATAGTACTTTGATGGATCATTCATGGTAGGTGGTGTGGCAGTCCATAGCACTGAGAGATGTTGGGGATCCATATTGACCTCCTCAGCCAGCATGTCATTCCATTTCCCAACCACGCGACGACACTTTTTGCCTTGAGCATCATAAGCGGTCATGATGACTTCGTTGGAGGGTCGTGATGATGAGCCACCAAACAAATAGTAGCCGCCAGTAGACGTCGTATTCTCCCGAAAAGTCACCACCACGTGCTCACCCGTCGCATGATTGACCACTTTCATTTCACCCACATGCTCCAAATACTTGTTGCCAGCGATCATGTTGCGAAGCCAACTCGATGGTTTTGAATAGGTAATGTGGTCGTCATGCCCAGCCAATGTGACATGGAAGGTCCCTTCATTGATCAACTCCTAGTACAGCGTTAGGCCCTGGATGCAATAATAAACGACCTTTTTACTTACCATGGATTTACCCCAAAACCTGCTTCGGACCTTGACACATTGCCAGTACTTGTAATTGGACGATTCAGCATGTGCCTGGATAATTGATGAGTATGTACGTACACGCTTTTCAAAGAGGATAATACTTTACCGCTATGATGACAGGGTTGTGGGATACTTTTTCAGCAATAAAACGGAAGCCTTTATCAGGTCGGATATTCTCGTATGTTTCATTCATCATTGGATTGAAAGGCTACATGTATGTACAGTGTTGGTATCAGCTTGCTGTTGCAAAAAGTGGCATAGTCTTTCACAAACCTTACGACCCACACGATGTTGTGAAGAAGCATAGCCTGAGACTGCAAAGACAGCCACATGCAAAAGACGATCCATGGAGTTGGACATGGTAGAAGCCTTATCCAAGAGTTCCGAGTATTCCAATTCTTCACATGCTCTCTGTAACAGGCTCAAAGGTTCGTTCATGCTGATTGGCATTGAAATGGTGGATAGGTCTTTGCCCACGTTTTTGCGAATGACTGATAATGCTGATATCTCGGCACTTGCAACGGGTGAAGGAAGAATTTGACGGCGTTGACATGTTTGATGCATGATCCCCAAGGGTGATAAACGATGATCTACATACACCATGAGGGGTATGTCACCTTGTAAAATCCATCCTCAAACTTACATACCATCATCATCATAATCTTCATCATCGTCATCATCCGTATCATCCACCACGACAGGCGATTCATCCTCTTCATCATCATCACTCAACAAGATCTCTTCGGCATCAAAGTACTGGTCTGATATGGCGGATCCTCTCCAAGAAGCGTTGCTGTGGTGGATAAAAGGACTGAGTTCGCGTCGTGGTGGCGGCAAGGTCAAATGCGTTTCGGGTTGCTTTGTCGAGGATGCTTGTTCCTCATCACAATAACGCATTGCTTTATGCCAAAGGTCCTTTTGATAACCCATGATGTCCATAATGTGCTTCCTCTCTGGTGCCAAATGTGCGGTCGATAATCCAAGCTGAGCAACCAGCTGATCAATGCGATGTAGATACGCTTCCATGTCAGCCATTAATTGTGTTGTCGTTTCAGATCCCTCTTTCAAATAATGGCGTAGACCATGATCCTCCTTTTCAAATGTTGGTGTGGGTGGCAGCATGCAAGAAGAAGGATCCGTTGGATGCTGAAGAGGATACTGCTGTTGCTGCTCCTCATTGTTGTTGCTGTTAGGAAGCATGCGAAATTCACGTAAAGCATTGGTCCATTTGGCTTGATCCTCGGCATTCAACGTCTTGAGATGATAAAGCATGGTGCCTGAATCAATGTGGATAAGTCGTTGCAATGGATTAATGGAGATGGTAGCGACAAGGATCTGGATGGAGCCTCGCGTGACACTGGCAGGGGAGGTCGAATAGGAAAGTACCCCAGATGCTGATAATTGAAACCATCGTCTTGCCCATCCTAATGACTTGAGTCAATTATACATAGAATGATCTCATGTTTACCCTATTCCCCATGTTACCTTGTAGCTTTTTCCGTTTCTTTTTCAACAGCCATCCTGAAACGATGTAATTGGGAGGTTCATCATCAAACGACAATCGAGGATGAGTGGTATTCGGATCAATCAAAGCAACCGAGAAACTGAGTATCTTTGGTGTGTTGCGTGAAAATGTGTTATCTATATGCATGTTCATGCAGCCCATGTTAATCATTCATTCCACAGGTGACATGTCCTCTCCCACAGCCTATTTACCAAATACGAGGATATAGTTGCCAGGCACTTTGACCGTGTAATTGCCTTCCACCTTGATATTGGCTGATGTGCAATGTTGAATGGGTATCACTTCAATGAGATCTTCTTGCTCCTTGAGTTTGATGGATGCCATCGATGATTTGGCTCCTTTGTTGCCTCGGCTTTGTGTGCCATTGGTGATCTTTTTGCTGTGAAGTAAATGATGTAGCCCTGATGATTTAGGGTATTCGCTCAAGCTGTTGGATCGCTTATGCTGTTGTTGCTGTGGTGATGATGGTTGTTCAGTTGCTGGTGCGACCACTATACTTTATACTGTAAGATACAATAGCCCATCCATCTTAAACCATGCACAACAGTAGTGTCAAACCTTGTTGGTGTGGAAACGTTTCAGCGGCCACAGAAATACGGCGTTGCTGTTGCTCTTGTTGGGCTTGAAAGATGAATTCCGATGACGATGGCAAGCGAGCAGGACCAAGACGTCGATACAATCCAAAGGCAATGCTCTTGCGCTTCGTTGTGAATGACCAGCAGATCGTGGTGTCTTTGGTGCCGACATAGATATAGTGGAGATACGAGTCGCGTGGTTGCACTTGGACCACTTCCATCAAGTTGATTCACCAATGAGGCGTGTTGACAGCAATGGATAACTCTTTGAGAAGGATAACACAAAAGGGGATAAAGGGAGATGTGTGGGAGAAGGAAGGAAGAAAGGAAAAGAATGATAATGGACCACCCTCTTGGCGTAAAAGCAGTGGATACATCCCATGATGGCCCTCATTATTACTGCTGCTCATGTTGCTATTACTACTACCACGTCTAAATTGTAGTCATTATGATAACCCCATTATGCAATTACAATAAACAGCCTGATGCAAGTAGCATCATTGTTCCAATTCATCCCTTGCATGTATGTATAAAAAGTAAGTAGATTGGGAACAGCAACAGGAATCCTCCAAGGAGTTGGCGACTGTTTCACAATTCATAAACGCAAACAATTTGCTCATGAGAACAAGTATAATGTGCAACCGTAGTCACTCAAATATCATTTTCTTTTTGTGTGTGAAAGAGAGAGAGAGAAATATAGTTCCCTGTCGGCACAGAACCTCACGAGTCAAATGAATGACAAAAAGGCACCGTTTCGCCCTTTCGGGTGGAGAACACTTCTCTGGAGTACACGGCTAGTCATTGACCAGCCTGGCAATGTGAGGCCACCGCCAAATAAATGACAGACCGACATCGTGGCATGTACTCGTAAAAATTTGATTCGATAAACAGAATCAAAGGGCCACGGGCAACTCCCTCTTTTATAGTTTTTTTTTCCCTCAAGTGTCGGGGTGTTTGGCGGAGGAAGGACTGCGTATTGCCTGCACGGATAGCGTGGGTGGGGCCGCTCAAGCCAATAAAATCGAAGAATGGTAACTACGAATAAGAATACTCAATAGTAAAACTCTGGCCAATGAGAAAGGTGGATAGTAACTAGCAGTTGGTGCGACACCGTTGGTGCATGAAATGCATAAGGACAGGCACAACGCGTATGTCGGCTTCGTTTATGCTCATTATCTTTCACTTCTACACCAATGATGGATCCAATATGCATTAGCCAGCATCCGCAAGAATGAGGACATACTTTTGTCACCTACAAAAAACCACCATTAAAGCCGCATGTTGGTTCATGTTGTATCAGGCTGTTGATTTTCCATCACTTCGTCTCTGTATTCCCAAGATGCTTGGCCACTCTATCAGTTTGATCCATCATGACAACAATTCCCACGCCAACTCATATATAAACAAGGCTGTTGTCACCAGCACTACCATACGCCCTTTCTTTCTACTTGTATGCATACCATCATCAATGCTTTTGATGGTAAGTCTCAAGGATAGACTCTATATGATTCCCAAAATGAGGGTATTCATGCATTCATTTGTGTAGCTCACGCCATTGATTATTGGTGCCTAATGGCTTTTGGATGTTGTGTTCCTCGAAAGACCCTTTGTGGTAGGTATAATACCTATCATCTATAGGTAAAAGGCAACCTCAGTCTGATGGGAGATTTGGGGACTCCTTTGTAGGTGACATAAGTACATGCCATCGAGACGTCAACTCCGTTGTTGCATCATATCCAAACTCAAGGCAGGGATGATCCTTTGGATTTGAGCAGATTTTTGCTCCCGCTTTACGCCCATGCATCTCAAGGTTTGCCGAAAGCTAACCAAAAGATAAAGAGCCATTCCAAGCCAAGCCAACATTGCTCGAATTGCTTGGTTATCGCAGGGAAAAATTCAACACTACGTCAACATCCAAGCCTTCCTATTCGCTAGTCTCTTTCTATGAAACCCCATCCGATTGTAATGAACATCGCCTATTTGCTTCTTGTACATATCAGCAAAACAAGATACTTACAAGGATATCATAGACCGCCGTATATGCCCCCATGGAAGAAATCATGGTGAGTGTACTAGTGAGAATGCGTGTTCTAAATGTTCTTCTAACACTACTTGGCTAGGTTATTGTCCTCATTGTCGATCGTGCCAGCATGGAGAAAATCGAGGTAGGTAACCTATTGTTAATCAAAGTGTAGGCTCATAACGGTTTTTTTTGAGTAGCGAACTGTCTCATTTGTATTCATCGCATCTATCGTCGCAGAACCCTCCGTAAGCATACGAACTTTATGATTGGTAATTTGGTACTGTATCTAACATTATGACCAGGACCATGCCGGTGCGGATTCCATCCATAACAATTACGAAGAAGAATGCATAATACAAAGATCAAATCCATGTCGATCAGAAATCGGTTGAATGTAGTACAAGTCTTTTCGCACACCATAGCACATATTCCTCTTAGTAATGTATACAATACCTCGCATTAAATGAATGCAGCTCGTATGATGTATGGAGATAACGTTTATTGAGAGATATCATTGAGGGTAATGATCCAGGGGTATCGATAATATTGACGACACACATGTCATATGAAATGATGTTGTCATGTACAAATGTATGCCATCACATATGAAGACTACTCATTGCATGATGAAATAGTAGCAAACTTCCATATTAGTCATTAACATGCTACATAGCGGCACAAGTAGCAGATGATAAAAGGGAGGATTTTTCATCACCATGGATACCGCGTGTGTGTCTTGGCAACATTCAACCCCGCCTTGTAAGAGATAATTGTCATGGGATTTATTCATGATGAAAAAGTGGTCAGAGTGAGTTGGTCCATGCAATGTTATGATGTTTGTCATGCGAAAAGGCAAAATGAGCGGCGAATCCAAAAGTAGAAGCGCTCCGGGAATTGTCGTAGTTGTGGTTTACTTTGAGCGCTTCCTGTGAAACCCCTTTCTACTCTTCTACACCTTCCTCTCTTCTCTCTCTCTCTCTCTCTCAATGCCCGACTTTGCACAGCTAGCATTGTCGGTTGCGATGGTAATAGGCCCCATCGTGGGCTACATTGACCAGGTAAATCAGATGCAGACTCTCCCTCTTTTTACTTTTGCTCATGCCAAGACCTGCCAACTGTATAGTATTTTATTATCCGTCGTAAGCAATCGAGTGCCGGATTCAACTCAATGACATGTGCCGTTCTTTTGATCGCAAAGTAAGTAGCCGCTGTCAAATAGAAATGGCGTCAAACTAACTCATTTGATCATCATTACAGTATCCTTCGTGTATTCTTTTGGTATATATCATCTTCATGCAGCTAAGGAAACGACAACAAGTGATTGACATGTGGTTTCTTATTATAGGTTTGGCAAACGATTCGATACGACCCTTTTTGCTCAATCGATTGTGATGATCCTTGCTATGCTTGTGCTATTGGAAATCGTCGTTCGCTATCGCCATCACCCGAGTCCTTTGACTTTGTACAGCAATTTGGATGACCAGTCTTCAGTGGAATATGACGACGAAGAAGATGAAGAACTTGTTGGTGGAGGTGGTGGTACTAGCACACAACGTTCATCCTCCATGATACCATTGCCTCGCTTTATTCGGTCATGTTGGGCTTGGAACCATTACATTGATTACATCAACTTTTTGCTTGGATTCACCACCTTTGTTGCCGTTTTATATCTTCTTCTTGGCCGCTTCCCTGCATTCGTTGAAGTCCTTGGATTTGTAAGCGTTGGTATCGAGAGCACATTACCCGTACCCCAATGCATTTCCAACTTTCGTCGTCGTTCCACAGCTGGGTTTAGTTTTCTAGTGCTTGGTAGCTGGGTATGTATATTATCAAGAAAGGAAGGACATATCATGCGTACTCACGTGATGCATTAAAAGTTTTTTGGCGATAGCTTTAAGCTTTTCTACTTTATTTATACCCATTCACCTCTTCAATTCATCATTTGCGGTGCAATCCAACTTTCGATCGATTCGGTTATTGTTTTGCAATTCATTTTGTTCTCTGAACGTGTCAAGAAAAGACTTGGTATCGGGCAGCAGCAGCATGGTAAGCCTCCCCAAAGTTCAACCTCAACCCATGCGCATCTTTTTCATTCACACGTTATTTTGTAGTACCTGTATTAGATGATTCAGATAGTACTTAATAGTTGACATAGACCTGTAACAGATCAATGATAAAACTCGATGACTACACTGATCAACGTTTTAATGGTATCAATGGGGGGAGAGGTAGAATAGTGTAGAAGGACACAGCACTTAAGGTATGACCTCGCAATGACAAAAGAGCTTGGTTATGCATTGATCATGATGGCAGGGGTTTGCGTTATTGTACGAGGTTGATGGCAGAAAAATTCTGGATATTGGGTTCAAGACCTATGTCAAGCATGGTGCCTCTCAACTACATGTCGCAACCCATGTTCACCCTATGCACCCATGCTTATAGATGTACGTGCTTCTGGCATGCTATTGCCTGTGTTTGTGCTGTTAGCCATGCTAAGACCTTAGCATTACATACAATAGCTGTCCTTATGACGCTAATCTTACCGAGGGTTGGGGGGTAATTGTTCAACACAACATGATAGTCAAAATGGACCATCAGCACTTTCAGTAAACAATCAACAATCTTGTGCGAATCCCACATTGTAAGTGATCCAAGGCGTTGAAATGACATGTGATTGCATAGTCATCATGATGACTTTACATTGTATATCCGAAACTTGCTATGCAAGCATCATCATCATCCCTTGTTCATGGATCTACGTTTTAGTAGAACCCCCGCTTCAACATTTTCCATATAAATTGGAGAGCATGGTGATGGCGGGTGGCACGCGTTTTTTTTTCTTCTTCTTTTTTAATCGACACATTACATCTTCGTCATGTTTCAAGATTTCGGTGCTTTCATTACTGACGGATACATCCGCTCAAGCTGGATTGCCTTTTTAACCTTATGGGTGCTTTGGGGCTTCGTCTATGTCATTCGTCATGCCTTTGGTGATCCCTACAACGCCGTTCCCAACGTCAATGCTACAGGTGCAGCAGCACCTGCCACCGCTGATGAAGAAGCTGCAGCAGCCAAATCGGGCCGTTTTGGATTCTTGAATCGCTTTGGTGGTGGAGCTCCAGGTGGTATTGCTAGCCGTGTTTGGGGTGCTCATCGTCTTTTGCGCGACAACATCTTGATGCTCTTGTCCGTGTTGGTGCTCAACACCTACAGCAGAGGCTCAACTCGTGGCGTCTTCATTTTGAGCTGGATTTTCTTCGCTTTCACTGTCTTTTTCGTAATTGTGGAGCTTGTCATTGGCCATCGCTTGATCCGCCTTGGTTATAGCATCATCTTCTATGCATTGGCTCTGGCAATTGCCGGCCTCGCCTTCCAGATTGGATGGTAAATTCGCTATTGAAATGGCAGGATGCCAATTGCTATCTTTTCTTTGTCCTTGGCTAGCGCTATCAACCACTTTTGTACGTTTATTCAGAAGATAATAAAGTTAATCACCTAATATACATATGCAAATTCTATCTCATGAATGTACGACCACCACAGTAAGATAGCGTCAAGGTTCATACACGCCTGCCAAGCAATAGTAGAAAATCTCATTACATTGGTGATCATAGCGGAGTGACCGCTTATTTATGCGGCGGTAGTTCATACGTAAACGTCCTTACATCTTTCCTTCCTCAACTCTTGCTTCCATCTTCCATCATGATAAAGCGTAAGCACGACCATGAAGAACAAAATACCCCTCAGCAAAATACTACATCAAGATGCTCTACTTTCCCCTTCACACTTCTTTCGCTCTCTTTGTACATAGTTAGCTATCGCAAATCGCTGCACTCAAAGCAAAATGTAAATGTAATTCATGTCATACTCAGCATGGTAACACTAAATGCGATCATCACGGGCTGTGTAACAACCTTAATTTCTTTGTTGTTGATGTGCGGTGGTGATGGTGATGGTGGTGGTGGTCGGTGCTTTTAATGCATGATGCTACTACTATGACACATACAACCCGCATATCATGAACCATAGCTGCACTGATTACCGATGATGAAATGAATAATAGATTAAGATGTTATTGAGTACAGAATGGGGGAAATTCCAGGGTAAAGATGAATAAAATATTTACAAAGGTGGGGAGAGAGATGAACTACAAGTTCGAGGACGTCTATGCAGTAGGTTAATGGGGCGGGGGATAATGTTGGATAAAGGGTTGGTAAAAAGGGAAGGAGTCATGGATCCAAAGGAGAGGGGGAGAATGATGGTGAAGAGGAGGAGGAGTAAAAGCGAGTATTGGAGAGGCGGCGGCGTTGGTGGTGGCAAAAGAAAGATAATCGGGGGTTGATGCGGAAAGGAGGTGATGAGCCGTTGTCAAAAAAAAGTGTGCTCCTTTGGTAAGCTTGTGCTGTCAATCGTACATTACTTGAGCTTGACCTTGAATTGTACGCCTTTTGCAGCACCAGACCACAAGAATCCTGATACCAAAACCGTCAAGGTGATAGGAAGTGTCCAATCATCCGTTACTCCCATTTGTGAAGCAAGTCCCAAAAAGATAGTCATCAAAGTAAAAGGTGCAAAAGGATCATTGGCTTGTTCTTCGTGCTTGGCTGATGATGTTGATGAGGATGCATTTTGTTGAGCTGGATAAGCACATGGAAGCACACCACATGTTAAGAATGATTGGACCAAACGATGCTTTTCTTCAACGTGTTGTTTTTCCATCATGTAGTGATATTCATTGTCTTCTTCATGGTGATGTTGTTGTTGAGGGCTGCATGCGCGTGGTGGCGTTGTCATGTTGGTATCTTTATCGGTTTCAATACTCGCTGCATCTTCTTCATCCTCATCTTCCGAGCCGTCTTCCGTTGTCGGGTGATTTTGCATTACAGATTCAACTTGCAGATCACCTCGTAACATGCGTTCCAAAGCATCTGTGTCTTTGATAGCCAATGACCGCCGTTTGGTATCCATGAGCAATTGTGATTGTCGTTTGGGATCCTGCATAGGCTTCTCTCTTCTCGTTGACCGGGTCACCTCACGATAGTCGTTTCCATGGATACGTTGTTCATCAAGCTCCTAAAAAGATCATATTAACAATGGCTTTCTCCTAAAGTAGACCAAATCACCATCATCTCACCTTTTGTAAAGATGCCAGTTGCTCCTCAAGGTTGAGAAAATCTCCTTCCAGCTGCGACACAATGTCATCCTTGAGACGCAACTCCCTTTTGAGAGTCTCCACATCGGCATCTTTGTATGCTTGTTGACGTAACAATTGCTCCTTCTCGGCATCCAACTCCTCAATCAATTGCTCAAGACGCAGGATCTTGTTTTCAAGTTCGATTGCATAGGATCCTTGCGATATGGATGAATGAACCACAGGTCTGCAAATGTGTTGTGCTTCCATATCTTCTTGTTCGTTTTCTGGTGGTAAGGTCATGACCATGGTGGATTGATTGATAGGTTGTAACGTAAAGCAGCAGGTATCATCGCAAGTCGCATTACCACTGATCTAGAAATGGGTTCTCTCCCCAATGAGTATTTTCGTTGTCCCTCCTCTTTGGTAAACCCGCCCATTCTTCTTTACACTCGCACTCCCCTTGCTCGCTTTCTCTCCTTGAGATTTGCTCCATATTTACCTGTCGATGCAAAAGATTTACCATTTGAACGAGATATTCGTATTCAGGACCCACTGATTTCATTTGCATGATTTGCTCACGCTTGAAATTCTCGAGAGTAGCTGATTTTTCTTCCACTTCTTGTTGTAATAAACGTGTTGCTCGTTGTAGTTGTACGTTGCTCAATGTCAGCTCACGAATGGTCTGTTCTAAAGGCTGTGTCTTTTGTTTGACGAGGTTGTCTGTATCCACTTTTAAAAGTCGATTGGTGCGTTGAAGTTTCACATTCTGCAGCGTCAACGTCTCGATTTGTGCCTCGAGTTGTCGTGCACGTGTACTCGAATTGCCCTGCTGTATTTCTCGTTTCATAAAGCTGGCATCGTCTGGAATGTTGGCTTGTTCCTATGTACCACGAGTCATTAGTTGTGTGTCTTTGGAATGTACTTTGTATAAACACGTACCTGTTGTTCATTGTTCTTTGGAATGGAATAGTTCATGAGGTTCGAGTTGACGCTGAATCGTGGACCCGGTGCCGAAGATGACGAGGATGAGTTACGAGGGGTGCCTTGGGGTGTTGGTGGCAGCGCTGTCGCTGTGGGATATGGCGGGGACATTGTTGACAAGAGAGAAAAAGGAAGGGAAGAGAAAGATACAAAGAATCAAGGAGAGGAAAAGAAAAAGAGAGAGAGAGAGAGAGAGAAAGAGAGAATGTTGGATGATTGTCGTTATGGATGGGTAATTGACGCATCTTTATTTCCATGGTTGCACACACTGGCAAAATATGGTAGCAAAACTGCAGCTCATTATCGGTAAACGGCAACCTTCCATGGACATCCCGCTCGTGCTTGTCGCTCTTTCTATCTTTTTGCCACTATGTATTGCATCTTTGTTGTATCACTATAAGCTATTGCTACTGCTACTATTGCTCTCGCGCTCTCATTCCACATACCAATACGATTCTCTTTTATAAGGTTAAGGAGAAGTTGCAGTAGCAGATAAAAAAGTGCCCCGGCGATAACCTACAGGAGGGGAAGGAGATGTATTGTAAGGGGTGAGTGTGAGTGTGAGTGTTTGTGGAGTGCACAGAAATGAAAAAGAAAACTAGCTTAGTCTGAAATGCATTCATAAAGTGCTGCTGCATGGTGATGTACATCAGTGCCACGCAGCTCATCGCTCTCTCTTTCTCAACACTCCATCTCGTAGCATCTTTTATTCCCCTTCCCCCCGCCCCGTTCTCCTCGAAACCTGAATTGTACAACACCACCACAGAACCGTGCAGATGTTTCATCATCCCCACATTTCACATTTGATATAGAACATCAGGTATATTCGTGACAAGCAACCCAACATGAAGTATAAACAAAATATATAAAGAAAAAAGAAAGGAAACATTATGGTACAACTTTTACGGCGATCAGAAGATAGGTATCGGTAGGGTGTCAGGGTAGCTTGAATGATGTTAAGAAATAATCAGTTGTGCGTGAATATGTAAGTGTATGGATTGTTTGTGTTGTGTGTGTGCAGTAAATTAGGGAAAGGAGGTGGATACGCGTCGATGTAAATATATAGTTACCAGCACCTATTAGCTCTGTAACGCCGAAGATCCCATGTTGCTCGCTCTCTCCCTGTCTATCCGGTGGCCATTTGCGGAAACGATCGACCCACGAGCTCGGTTGCTTCCTGAAGATGTTGCGGGTGAATCGGCCGTGCTCTAAAATTCCTTGATAAGAATTGTATATATATCACACATTCATCGCTTTTACTCACCCGTCTCCTGTTCCGCCGTTCCAATTGTTGTTGTAATGTGCGTCCATGCATAATCTCTTGTATAATAGCTAAGATATGTATTGATTAGCCCCATTGCAAAATTTAGCTCAATACACGATTGATTTCCCCTTACCATCCAATGTCTCGAAACGATCTTCTATAAGCACCATCAAGCTTGAATCATCGATTTCAGGGATATCTTGCCGGTGGAGTCGATAAGCCAATAGTATACATGCCGCAGCAATATGGCGTGGTTCGTGTGATAAGCATAATACCAAGCGCATGCTGGTGAAACCCATCAGATCGTGTATGTGCATGTGTGCGTGTGTGTGTGTATGATATGACATTGGATCCATTACCTGTCATTTGCAAAACTCCATGCTGCTTGAGCGATACGTTCTGATGCTACAAGTGTCCAAGCGGAGAAGCATTAAATTCATGTATGGTATATCTTAATCCCGATGTTGCCTGCCTTTACCTTCTAATTCATCCAAAAGATCGAGTAATGCTTGATGGGGATGATCAATGGCGAAATCAAAGCATAGCGTTTCGACGACGATAAATTCATACTGAATGATGGCATCTCTCAATGCATGAAACAGCTACAACCACTTTGTTTAATGACACGCAATTCACTTTTGGTGGTCTTTTCATACCTTTGCCATTTCATCTTCGTGATTTTCTCGGCTATGCATGTGTAATAAGCTGGCAGCCACCACATCCTTGATTTTGCGCATAGATTCCTCCACTTTGCATGCAAGATAGACACATGTCGCGGCAACCACCTATAAAAAGAAGCAACCTGTTATTACTCATCCATTGCACCATCAATTGTATACGTACTTCAAATCGATAATGTGTAAAGGAATGGCGCGTGTAGAATCGATGGAAATAGGTCATGGCTGTAGCAATAGTCAACAGGGGTCTATCGTCAAGTGGAAAAACAACAAGTGAGCGTCAAGATACACACACATACGCACACACACACACACACACACTCCCACACTTTTTCTTTGTGGATCGCACAATCCTTACACCTCGAGTCGAGACCCAATGCTGTGAATGAACGTACACCCGGCTAATCGACGTCGTCGTTCTTCATTCACCGTCAGACCACCCGCAACGATGGAAGGGAGGTGCTGTAACTCTTGTGTAGTGAACACCCACTGTGATGAAGCAATCTATGGGCTTGGATAAGCATGGAGAGACAAAGGATCGGGAGCAAGGTGCATAATGGAAACGATGGTGGCATCGATTGGTGTACCTGGTCCATGACGGTGAGGAGGACGAAAGAAAAGAATAGAAAGTAAGTTATGCCCTCGGATCTCTCTGCAACCATCCGCTGAGGCTAAACCATCGCAACCCCGGCGTCGTCCTCTTTCTCTCTCTCTTGTTACCATTGTTTGTTGATATGGCATCGCTTTCCTTATTCTTTCTTTCTTGACAACCAGGACCCATCTTCATGCTTGTTCAACATTGACAAGGTTGCACCATGACAAGAAGAATACGCAGGGATCAACATAACACGTGCATTGAATGCAGTGCTTGACAGGACTCCTCCTCTACTTACATATTACCCCAACATCATCATCACCATCACCACCGCCACTGCCATAGCAACAATGGACCCAAAAATCAGCTGATTGCATTGATTGTTTGTCATTCACAGTCCCCCTGATAATGAACAATACCATTAAATGAGTTTCTCAACCCCTAACAATGAATGCTTGCGAATGTCGGTATCTCCCTTTCCCCTTTGCCACCAAAGATACGTATAAATAAAACCACATGTGATTTGCATCCCATTTTTATTGTGGTCAAGAAGCCATATTGGTGGTAAAGCCATTGCTTGAACCCGCTAGGCTTTGTTTGATTGTCAAGGATGACTCCCCAAATGATTGGAACAAGACCCAAGAGATACACGTCTTCACATCTTGTTGTCGATCCATATCAATGATGTCTTAATGGTGAGTGCGTAGTAACTCTCAGTTGTTGACCTTGTTCTTTTGATGTCGTACATACATAGCATCCCCATTCATCCTATGTCATCGTCAATTGTGTGTTGGTTCGTTATAAAGGTAATGGTATCCAATGATTTTCTTATCATCAACAACTACGTCAATATCAAGGTGATTGGCATTATGGGGTTAGATTGGGTATATTAACGTGTCAATGACCTCGTGTTTGAACCTGCTAATGCTGTACAATAGGTAGGCTACTATCACTGTGTCGTATCATTATAGCGCTTTGAGGCATATGGCTCCATTGAATGTGCATGATCATGTCATTGATAAGGGATGATGGCAAATGCAGTATGCGTAAAAGAAGCTGATGGGGCCACATTGCTGTGTATCGCAGGCACCAATTGATGATAGAGCATCACATTTTTAGCGCTCTTGTAATGCAGAGCAATGTTGACGGCGGCTTGTTGTATGGAAGTGGGCATCAACACAAAAGAAGAGGAGATCGTGATTGTTTGAATGATAGCGTATCCAACTATCTTAGGATATCTGGTCAAAGCAGCTTTAACATCACCAATTGATAAATCTATCTCTGCTAGATGATTATCCATGCAAGCTGCGTATAGCGTGCCCCGGCGAATTGTATGCATTTCAAACAGCGCCCGATCATTCTACTTCTAAAAGCGACAATAAATTCCTTTTTCCGAGTTTGCAACTTCTTTTCACACACTTTCTTCGTTCCTCTTTCCCCTGACGCTATACGGATGCGCGTAATATTGTCAGTGGTGCTGTTCCTTATAGCCAACGCATGGCTTTGTCACGCCAACTTGAATCGACCGGGCTGGTATTTGAAATGGTAAGGTATATACACGCTCATTTAATATCAAAGCTAACACCACTTTTACATACATTTTCAGGCGTCTCGACCAGCAAAAGCATGAACTTGCTATGCAAACCTTTGAACAAGTGGATGCAAAGTACGGGCCATTTTACTTTGATCAGCCTATTGATCACACCGACCCTTCAGCTGGTACCTTCAAGCATCGATATTGGGCGAATACCGATTGGTATCAACCTGGAGGTCCCGTCATTTGTAAGTGGCACATACATGTATTCATGCAGCAAAGTCATTGACTTTTTCATTCATTTCGTATAGTGTATAATGCTGGTGAGCTTCCAGCTGATTGGCGTGCTGGCTATGTCACCAACTCTTCCATGGCTATGCTTGCTGAGGAGTTGAATGGTATCGTCATTGTTATGGAACATCGGTGTTATGGTGAATCGATGGTTGCGGAGGTATGTATGACATGCACACATACATAAACGTGACCCACGCCAACCATGAGCCTTTAGGATTATTCAGCAGAGAATTTACGCACACTCAATACCGATCAAGCACTAGAGGATATGGCCACCATCATTCGCGAGATTAAAGTAAGCAATAGCATGATCGTTATGTGTGCAGCAGCATAACCATTCATCATTGTCATAGTTGCCAAACTTGGATGTGGACCTTCCACCTGCTCCAGAGACCAAATGGATCGTGTATGGTGGCAGCTACAGCGGAAACCTCGCTGCATGGATGCGTTATCGATACCCTGATATTGTTTTTGCAGCTGTGCCATCATCGGCACCCGTTGAAATGCGATACAACTTTCATCAATATTTTGAAACCATTCGCCGTTACGCCCCCACGCATTGTGTTTCATCCATTCAGCAGGTTGTACGCTACGTTGATCATATTATTTTCAGCCCTTTCAGCGAACCAAAGCAACGTATGAAAGAAACATTTGGATTACAGGATCTCGCGCACGATGATGACTTTGCAGAAAGTGAGCTATACGATACCATCCGCTGTTCTTATTACTTGTTGCTAATCATGCTATTACGTTTACAGCACTATCGTTCCCACTTGGACTTTGGCAAGAGATGACACCCACTGAGAATCCATTTGTTGATGAATTTTGTACTATCTTTGAAGGCAAGAACAGCTTGCATGAGCGTGTTGAAGCATATGGCAACTACATTGCCAATTTGGTGAATACCACATGCAAGGATGCACCTTCCATTAACGCATGTTTGGATACGCATGATCCTCGATCCGAAATGTACATGGACACCAAAGCTCCCTTCCGTGCTTGGTTTTGGCAAATTTGCACTGAATACGCTTATTGGCAAACCGCAAAGCCCATCTGGCACCCATCCATGGTATCACGTAAGCTCACCACGGACTGGTATCAACGCCAATGCCCATTCTTGTTTGGCGAGCACAATGTTCCTTTCCGCCCTGAATGGCGCCGCATCAACAAAGAATACGAAGGATGGCATCTTCGATTATCACGAACCATTTGGCTTGATGGTGAATGGGATCCATGGCGCACACTTTCTGTTAATAGTGATGACGCTCCCGATCGTACGCATTGGCATGATAATGCTCACTTTCAAGTGTTGTCAGAATCGGTGCATCATTGGGTAAGTTCAATCCTACATAGCCCTGTTGTCATTCTCACATTGTATATGCATAGGACTTTTTCACGACAAATAGCACATCCGATGAGATCAAGGAGTTGCATCAATTTATGGTCACCAAGTTCAAAGAATGGTTGAATGAATCAAATGAAAGCTCCCCAATGATAATGAAGTACCAACAATAAAGCGTGATTGCCTCTTTTAGTGACAATGCATTTATTCTTCTTCCCAAATGTAAATGTGTATCGTTTACTTGAGAGGGACGAAACGAGAAGAGTGGGTGGCACCAATACCGGGACGACCGTGACGAACGGGCTTGTAAGAGATGCTGTATTATGCACATCATCAATATCCTATCCTCTCAAATCCAAACCTTCATCCTTTTTTCAACTTACGAGAATTCGGCAAGGTAGTGGCCAACCATCTCGGGCTTGATTTCAACTTGGTTGAAGGTCTTACCGTTGTAGATACCAACAACAGAGCCGATCATCTCAGGGACAATGATCATATCACGAAGATGGGTCTTGACAACAGCGGGCTTCTCATCAGCAGCAGCCTCCTTCTTGGCCTTGCGAAGCTTCTTGATAAGACCCATGGGCTTACGCTTGAGACCACGTTGGAATCTTCTACGAGCACGGGCGTGAACGAGCTCCATAAACTGGTAGATATATAAGAATGCGTGTTTTTCACTCTCTCTTGTTTCCCTATGCTCTGCCTAGTATCGCCAAGTGGCGTACCTGCTCAGAGGAAAGATCAAGAAGTTGATCTAAATCGACACCACGGTAGCTAAACTTGCGGAAAGTTCTCTTTCTGGTTTGCTGGACTTGATCAGCCTGTTGGTACGATTGCAATGTCAAGGTCAGTATGTGAATGGGTCCATTGTCTTTGGTTTATCCATCCATTCATCCATCCATCCATCGATCCGTTTTTCTCTATCATCGATATCGAAACGTATACATCAAGAGCAGGATACATATGAAGGATGTTGGATGAGTAAGGATCATGTTCACTTACCATTGCTTAAGGTGGACGTAAAAGGAAGGATTATGCCTGGGTTGCAAGGACCAGAGGAGTTTCACGAGAGCGCATCGTGTGCGATCCGGCACGTCACGTGGCAACCGTTGGCCCAATTTACGTATCCATGATACCATGAATGAAGGTAGCCTCTTTATCCACGTAATCCACATATAGCTTTTAATCCTTTCATACATAAAGCAAATGACCTTATTCGATAAATTCACATCATCCCTTCTTTTTTTGATATATACATGTTTTCGCATGCTTTATTTTTCAAAAGACAATCATTTTGGTATGCTGCTAAGGAGAGCAATAGCATGCATGATATATGCAAAGATATGTGTGTGAGAGTGAGAGAGATAACCCCAACATTTTTACAAGCCAACATTGATCTTGACTGCCTTGACCTGATAAAATGGTTTGTTTCAGTAAACAATACGATACATAGGTAGCCATAAACATTCCCACGGAGGAGACTCACCTGATAGTAGTTATCCAAGGCATATTCGCCATTCTCACGACCGATACCACTTTGCTTGTAACCACCAAATGGCGTATTGTAATCCTGAGCCACATCCCAAAATCAATATTCCTTCTCATCATCATCCTAACAACAAATCCATCCCACTTACCAACTCGTTGTAGCAGTTAATCCACACAGTACCAGCCTCGAGTTGATTGGCAACGCTAATGGAAGTGGTGATGTTGCTAGTGAAAACGGCAGCAGCAAGACCATAGGTGCTGTTGTTAGCCTTCTCAACGACTTCGTCAATGGTCTTGAACTTGGAAACAACCACAACAGGGCCAAAGATTTCATCCTTCACGACAACCATATCCTCCTTGACATCTAAAAGGAAAGCATGAGTACATGTAAGCACATAGGTCAATCTTTTTACAAACCAGTGAAAACAGTGGGTTCGATGAAATAACCCTTATCACCAAGGCGATTGCCACCCATGAAGCAAGTAGCTCCTTCCTTTTTGCCTTGTTCAATGTAGTTCATGATACGATCAAATTGAACCTTGGATACTTGTGGTCCTTGGAAGGTGTCTTCTGCAAATGGATCGCCCACCTTGGTTTGGCTAGTGTACTCCTTGAAGCGTTGAAGGAACTTGTCATAGATGCCCTCTAATAAAAGATGATGAGCATTCATTATTTGCAAAAGGGAATCACTATTTACCTTGGACATAAACACGAGATCCAGCACAGCAGCATTGGCCATGGTTGAAAAAGATACCCTTGTGTGCCCATGCAACAGCTTGGTCGAGATCGGCATCATCAAAGATAATGTTGGGGGATTTGCCACCAAGTTCCAAGGTGACCTTTTTGAGGTTGGATTCGGCAGCAGCCTTCATTACCATACGACCCACAGCTGTGCTTCCAGTGAATGCAACCTTGCCGACCTTTGGATGACGTGCCAACTTGTCACCAGCGATAGGACCATAGCCTGTGATAAAGTTGACGACACCAGGAGGGAAGCCAGCTTCCACCACCAGCTCTGCAAGCTTGAGAGCCGACAAGGGTGTGATTTCGGATGTCTTGATAACAATCGTGTTGCCAGTACACAAAGCAGGACCAAGCTTCCAGCCAACCATCATAAGAGGAAAGTTCCAAGGAATGATAGCTGCACATACGCCAATGGGTTCATGACGCGTGTATGACAATTTGCCTTCTGTTTCCATCACCTTGCCATGCACCTTGTCAGCATAACCAGCAAAGTAACGAATCGACTTTGCAAGTTCGGGAACATCGTATCCACGCGAAAAGGCAATGCCTTTGCCATTATCAAGGGTTTCGAGCTTGGCCAATTCTTCCAAATGTTGATCAACAAGATCAGCCAACTTGTACATAAGCTTTGCTCGATCACGGCCTGGTGTCTTGCTCCATACTTGACGGAATGCCTTTTCCGCAGCATCCACAGCAGCATTGACTTGAGTTTCTCCAGCTATTATACGCGTTTTAATCATCATCATGACGTCTCCTTATGTTGACCAATCATTGACTTACCAGCTTGAACAGCAGCAATCACTTCACCAGTGGTGGGGTTGACGCTATCAATGGTCTCGTCACCAGCGACGAATTCGTTGTTGATAAATAAACCAGTGTTGACTAAAGGATGATGATCATCAATATGATGTCAAGCGTGGAGGTGGATGTTATATATGTATGTATGCTTACAGGTGATCTTGTCGCCTTTGGGAGTAGTAGCGTGAGTAGCAAATTCAGCAGTCATTTTTACAAGTAGAAAGGAAGCGTATTATCTGAAACAAAAGGATGCCATGTTGAGGATCTTTATATATGCAGCAATAGGTGGTCTCCCACGGTTGCACTCTCTATCCTGCAGCTTTGTGTCACATAACAAGCGACCCTTTTACAAACAATCCTGATTTGCTCAATCTCGGACGTTACGCGTGACATGCACACTTTGCATCCAGAAATGCAACGGAAACACAAGAACCTGTATGTGTGTGTGTGTATGGTGTGCGCTACACACACACCGTCACAAGGGGAAAAAAGCTCAAGGGAAGTTCCGGCCCTATAGTGTTGCTCATGTTTGGCGTTTCTCTTTAATAAAGTTTCTGCACAGCCGAGATATCATTTGAACGACTCGCCACCTTAAAGCAAAAAGAGCATGTCGGCTGATACGGTTCCCCCAAACTAAAAGAGGTCAATGTGGGAAGATGCTGCAGCAGCACCGTGCCCATACGTTGCATTGGGAAGATTGCATATTGGAACATGTGTGGGTGGAAAAAAACAAGTTTTACTGTACTTTTGTACACTTCTAAAAAACGGTTCTACACAATGGACAGCTTGCCGAGTTGGATGAGCGGAACCACTAGAATAAAGCAATTCATTGTTTAGTAATCAGTCCTTGTCATTATCATTGTGATTGGATTATTACCTTGTATAAACAGCTGGCATGGAACTTGTTCTTGCACGTACGGCACTGTTTGGTGGGTATGGATCGATCTTGGGCGCTGATAATCGAATAACAAATGGTGCAGTCTTCCACACCACTGAAATGAAGATTGAGGTTGCGTTTGAATACGGTCAATGCATCGACAATGTTGCCATTCTAAAGAGAACAATCAATCAAAACAGCCATATCTCATAACATTGAAGCGAAAAAAGAAGAAAACCCTACCTGTGATCCAATCACAGCTGCAACCGAAAACATCCATCCGCGCCATTGTTTGTCGCTCACACCCACTTTTTGAACGCTCTCCACGTCAATCTGCCGTAAAGGATAGTTGCTAGGTAGCCTGATAACAATTTGCATATTTTGTTCATCCACCCTGTATGTTGCTGAAACCTCGTTGGCAGCCTTGAGCGCCTTTACAGTAAATTCATTGTCGTCGTTATCTTCCAACATTGATTTTGTTTCGGGTTGATTGATCAAGTTGACTTCACTGTTGATAAGCGCTCCACTATAATTCTTTTCGACGTAGCTTTTACATCATCATTATCATGTTAGGTGTCTGGATTGTCTTTGTACGCGTCATCATTGGCTTACCTTTCCACGCCGATCGTCAGCTGTCGATTCTTGCAATCAACCCACCATTGCCTGTGATACCGGTGTTACTATCCCTGTATGTTTTAGAATAGGGTGGTAGCTTACCTCACAAGTGATGGGATGTACTTTAGTGCCCGATAATACAAATGTGCTGCAAGTAATTGGTAGCTCATCTCCATAGATGAATCAAATCCTGCATAGCCTCGCATTAGTCTTACTCCATAACACTCATCTATTGTACATACCATCCATATCATAGTATTCGATATCCCACGGCATCAAATCGAATGGCTGGATATCTTGACCAACGCCCACGCCCAAAAGAGTGGATAAGAACGGTAACAGAGCTGCCACAGCATCCTTTTCCTTTAGCTGGGAGGTATACTCTTGCTTAAGCCGGAACGTCTATCATCAAAAAAGTCAATATGGATGACCCCACTCGAGTTTGGCTATAATAAATGCACTCACAATGTTGATGAAATGTTCAAACATGACGAGCCAGGAAAGCAAATAACCGGAAACTTGGTGTAACGGCTAACAAGATGTGTACAGTGTGAGCGGCATGCATAAGGAGGAGGGAGGAAACGGCATGGGCTATAGCCACAAACCTGGTCATCAAAGGGAGCTGAATGCCAACGGGCAATATTGGGTGGTTCAAGAATGCTATGAAGCAAATCAGGTGCAATCGGTGCCTTGGCTGAATCATCCTCGTCTAAAGTCAACAATGCATGTCAATATCACAAATACACACCTTGTCATCATCCATCCCATTACCATTGGTAGAAGAGAATTCTAGACTAACTGAAAGATCCTGAACCAAGCTTGCGGTAAATTTCTTGAGCAACTCGAATGCACGCTTTTGAACAGCTTCATTGCTTGAGAACAAAAGTGAAAAGAGCTTAAAGTGCACGTGTCAGTTTACCTTGTTGCATGAAACTCATGAAAATATTTACCTCTGAGATGCATGAAGCTTCATGCAAAACAACATCAGGTATTTGCTCAAGCAAATCAGCGACAAGTGTTTGGAATTGTAATCTTGGTTTGGTGATCGGCAATGGAACATCTAATAACATCATGTAAACAAACATGTGCGTTCTCGATCACGCTGCCCATTACCTTTTTCTCGAGCAAACAAATCCAACAATGTCTTGTCAATACTCTGCCTTTGCTCAGCAAACGCAATTTCCAGGTCTTCGATTCCTTCTTGCGATAATCTTTGCATGGTCTTGAGGAGCACAAGAGCTTGATAGATGATTGGCAATTCTTCATCCACATTAGGATCCGAGTACTAAATCAAAAGAGCATGAGACCCATCGTTTTTAAAAAGATATTTGATGACTTACAGCAATCCATTCATAGCTACGTTCCAAGAAAAACTGCCATTGACCTCCCGATACCTCTTGAGTAGACTCGGCAAGATTTGCAAAGAGTTGAGCCAATTGCATAGTGATACGAGTACGGTGATGTGGACTAAATTCGCTGAGAGCGGCATCATCATCAAACCATTTCCGAACGGTAAGCAAAAGGTGCATCAATCGTTGTGAAGGAATAGCGAATGCGCCGAATTTGAGTGATGAGGCATTGAGAAGTACAATGAGAGTCCACGCTAAAAACAGCAAACGTATTAGACGCAATCGTGTCAAAAGCCATCCCTCTTTTCACCTACCCTTTGTTTCATCTTCATTGAATTGCTCGATACTCGAGACACCTGAAAGCTTGCTAGTCAAGTCACTCTGGAGGTTCTTGTATTGCATGTTCTCAGCAAAAGCATGTTTGAGTGATGCATAAAGTGCGACCTTGGTTGGCAAATGGACTAAAAAAAGGGCACATGTAAGAACGTATATATCCAAATGTAGAACTTTTGCTTACAATGCGAAGATTCAGCCTTCAAGGTATCCAACCAGCTCTGGATGCCATTGGAAGATCCCAAAGATAGAGTCAAACGCTTCATGAATGTCTCGAGAATCCTTGCTGCAGCTGCATGGCCAGGAGTAATTTCTTCATCGAGAGCACCCTCTGCCGATATATAATCCGAACGCATGATGTATCCAATAAATAGAATGAGTGGATCGTTAGATGATGTCTTGTTGACGACATGATCATAAAGCTTCACGCTCCAATCGCTTCCAACGTCCGAAGCTGCAACCAGAGAATCCAAACGATGGTTCAAAATCGACTCGGTATGTTGGATAAATGCTTGAATGCCCATAGAGCTTGCAGCAACAGAGTTATCCCACACGCGACAGCTGCCGGGAACAGCTAAACCCCATTGGCACTCCACACTTGCAAGCATCAACTGATAAAGGATCCAATCACGGTTCGAATCGCCATCATCCTTGAAGAATTCTGCAACACCGGTTTGGAGAATATACTCGGCAATAAACACAATCATCCTTGCATAGCTGCTCAATCCATACATGTCGTAGCGAACAGGTGTAATCTCATCATCATCCACAAGGGGCGAGTTCACCAATCCAGCATAGTTGTCAATGATGCCAACGGTCAAAAAGCTTGTTGTGTATTGATTAAAAGGTGCTCGCAAGCTCTTCCAATGTGTCAAGTCGCCCACGATATCGGTGATAGCTGCTTGCTCGTTTTCAGAATTGGCCACATAAAGCGTCGATGTGAGTGTTTGCATATGCTTCACCAGCTCTGATGGGCTAAAAATGTAAGGTCGGTTAGCCTGTTATCAGTGTACATTAAGATAGGAGAGCAATACCTAGCACCGTGGTTGACATCGGTAATATTCTTTTTGATGCGTGCAAGGATAGGAGTTGAGAGCGTGGTGCGATGAGCGGCATAGCCAGCGATAATGGTCTCCCATACTGTAGATGCGACTTTGGAAATACGTTCAATATCCTCCTCCATGCCTTCAACAGCTGTCGTTGGCTTGGTGAACATGGCCGCAAAGATTTCCGTTGGGATATCTTTGGCGGCAGGGATCTTCAAAAGTTCTCTCATGGTTTCAGTCTTGAGATCATGGAAGATGCTGAGCACCGACAATACGCATAAAAGGGTCTTTGCCGAAATGCTGCCATTTGTAGTAGAGGAACACTGATTCAGCTTGGCCAAAATATCTTGATAAGACGTGATGATCCGATCCAATGCTTCCTTGGACAAAATCTCCTTCGCTATAGGTGAAATTCAATGATTAGAAATCGTGTTCGCTTCCCTTTCTCGTGATTTATGCTTACACAACTGCACTGTCAACCCAAGCGTAACAAGTTGTTCCACTTCGGATCGATCCATGGATGGTGTTTCCTTTTGAAGCTCGTCAATGGCATATTGGGTAAAGATTGTATCAAGCGATTCGTTGCGGTATGAAATCGTGGATGGTGTATCCGCAATCTAAAAAAAGCTGTGAGCAAACAAGCAACTCTATTTGATCCATTAAACGCCGCTACCTGTTGGAAGAAGAACATGAGGATTTTCACTTGTCTTTGGCCCGCTTCCATGGACACAAGCTTATCCAGTACGCACGACCATAATTCTTGAGCCGATGCACCATTGCCCAATCTTGCAATCACGTTGATAAAAAAGCAGCAGAGGGGTGATAACGTGCTCTCTTGGCCTTCCGAGAACAATGAAACAATGAGCTTGGCTTGATCAACGATTTTCTAATACGGCAATGTGGTCAATGCGAATATTCCTTTCGATCATCTTTATACTTACACGCTCAAATTCATCATCCTTGAATTGATCCCAATACTCAACATTGAGCTTGTTTGCAAGGTGAAGGAACGCTCCGGCTTTATCTATTACTTTGATTAGTATGACGATAAGAAAAATCCCTCTGATAGCGTACCTTTGAAAACCAAGCTTGATCCAAGTGCTGCTTCTACCAAACGCTTTGCCCAATCCACTGCCTTGGTGTCGAATGATTGACGTTTCTCTTGCTCGAGGTTGTTAAGCTTTACATGGAATTCCACAAAGAGGATACCAGTGTTGCGGCAAAAGGCTTCAATATCCATTGAGCGAACACCAGGCGATGTACCATCCACCACTGTTTGTATCAACCAATGCTCAAGATTGGACCAGAATCCTCCCGTATACTCTAAATAACAAAAGTCAGCCAAGTACTAGATACCACGCCTTTGAACAAGACATACGTTGGAGATTTTGGATATTGGCCATTGTAATCAGCTGGTTGGCCAGCACAGGAGCAACTTGATCGCCGAGGTTGACACTTTTGCCCTTCGTCAGATAGGCCTTGATTGCATCGGTGAATGCATTTTCAGTCAGGTGAACAATGTCATCGTTGTATTGCTGGCTTTCGGGAGAATTGCTGTGACCGTAAAAAGTCAATTGTCATTTTCATTCATGCATCACCATCACAATCACCATCACTATCTTACCTTAATGAAGCCAATACGTAAACAATGCATTCGACATAGGCATTCACAAACACGACCGAGTTGGACTTATCAATACATCCACTGGATAATCCGGTCCAGAAATTCTCAAAGAAATCCTTGTAAAAGTTCTTGGTGCTACGGATCTATGATATGTCTCATATATCAGCATCATCGTCATCCGCTATTAGCGATGCGTACATACCTCATCAGGAAAGTTGGCAATCAGGATCAAGATACTTGGGTAGCCAATATGCACAGCACCATTAAGACCATTCCGCAAGAAATTGTAAAACTTTGGCAAGATGGGCTTCTTTGTACCAGCAAGGATCCACGACTCAGGGTAATCTATTTCGAAGCTGTTAATGACATGTGTGATGATGATTTCAATCAAGGCATTCATTACCTTTTGTAAGCAACAAAATGGCATCCCATAATTCCGAGAATGTGGCTGGCTCTTTTTCTTTCAAGAAGCTGGTGAATAAAGCAGGAGAGATCACCGTAAGTCTTGGCGATAGGATATCTATCGTTGGCATGTTGAGTTATGGGGAAGGTTACTCCTTTGGATCTCACTACCTTTCCATTTCAAAATGGTTGTCTTGACAAAACGATAGAGAGCTTTGCGAATAATGGGGCTCTCATGCGATGCAAACTTCCAAAGCGTCTCGCTATCAAAGAGGTTCTCATAGTCTTCGAGGCATTCTTCACGCTTATCCAAAGGCAGCTTGTCTGACAACATATCGAATAAATGACATTGCATTGGAAAGAACATCATAAATCACTCACCCATTAAATGACAAAGAGTACAGAAACATCCGGCAATGACTCTCGCAAATTTAGATGCCATATCCTCCTTTGACACATGTCTAGGATCACCTGATGTCATAACAGCAATCAGTATCAAATGACAACAAAAAGCCATCCATCCACTTACTCAATGTATCAGGAGTCTTGTACAACACGATTTCTGCCACGTAATTCACAATATCCTTTTGACAGAATTCCAAAACACCTTGACGCTTGTCCTCAGCAAAGGTAGCCTGTAGGTATCATAAGATATCCACTTCCATCACCTGATCCAATACAAGACACCCTACCTCAAAAGATGACTTTGCACACTTTGCGACATCTGGACTTTGATCAAAGAGAGTGAGGATCCAAGCACCAATAAACTCCTTCAAATGCGGCGCAAGCTTCTTTTTGGCGTTTGTTGCAATAAGCATATGGACATTGTTGGCGGCCAATCGTACACGGCGATCCACTTCAATCGTCAATTTGCCATACATGCGAATCTGGATATATATACACCACGTGAGCAACGACGACGCTATCCATCCAGGCACGCCCAATGCATTGATGTATGCTTACCCAAGTTGGTACAATAGCTGAAATGTCGCTCGTGTTCTCTTTCAGGTACGATTCGAGCTCCTCCAACGCCTTGAGCTTGGTGGTAGCATCACGCTTTGACACCTTTTTCAGGATAACCAATAGTTCCGCGTTCAAATGAGCCGAAGAAGCCATAGGATCGGAATCCACAGATGGCGAAGACGATCGCGCTGGTAGAGCAATGCCCGCTACTGAAGGGCCAGCAAACTGTGCAAATCCACCGAGATCTTGAAAGCTGAGAGGGTTGTTGCCACCGTTACCACCACCAGAGAGCTCTGCTGCACGACTGCAAGTTGTCAATGGGTGTGTCAATTATGAAGCGATCGCGTGAATGGTAGAGCTGTACCTGCTACTGGCTGGTTTTAGTCCACCCTTCGACCTTGGTTGCTTTGTAGGTTTTCCCATGTCGACAAGTGTGTGATCGAAAAGGAAGAGACAAGGTTTAGTTGGTTTAGGCCTGCTGCGGGCATTTTGGTCTTAATCCTTGCTACGGCGAGCGGCATTTGTGGTCTCTACACTCACCCACCCACACAATGACACAATGACACATCCATAGGGTTCAAAAAAGGTGTATTATTATTAGAATAGCACTAACTAGCTACTTGTACAAATTAATAAATGCCTGCATTTAAAAAAGTATAATGAGTACACGACAACAAAGATGCCATCCATTGTTAATGAACAAACCTGGAATAATTCTGGACTTGACAATGCTGCAATACTTGTCCCAATCCTTTCCGTACTTGATACGGCATTGATGATCATCTCTTCTTTCACGATGTAATAACAAAACAGCAAAGTAGATGGGGTAAAAGTAGGGAATGATTGATCCAAATCCACATGGCAGACTCCAAGACAATGCCATCAACCAGTCGCCAAGGTAATTGATATGACGCGACATGCCCCACCAGCTTGAGATGATAAGCTTAGTACCACGCTCGGTCTTGAGATACTTGAGATCTAGTTTGATAGGAATACATCAGCCACGCACATTCATATTGATATCCATGGATCAAACAAGAAAAAACTTACGCTTGACACGATCGCCATCAGGGTTCATGCGGAATGCATTCTTTTGGGAATTGGCACTTCTGAAGATGAAATAGCCGAGGCAATTGAGACCAATAACAGCTGCAACTTCATAGTAGCTCATGTCACGAGGGAAATCCACAAGGTAACGTGCTTGAAGAGTGTAATTCATTGGGACCCAGGTATACAAACCAAAGGCAAGCATGAAACCAAAGCCATCTATTGATATGCATGTATGAGCAACAAGGAGAGACATAGGGTATATACTTCCACTTACCAGTAGTAATATCCATGGTAGTTAACACAGCCTCCTCATTCCATAATGCATCGGCAACGTAAAATGTATGGAATGCCAACACAAGGACCATGGAGTTTGTAATACGGCCGAGATCAGTATATTGCTTACAAGCCATGCACAAGTTGATCACCACCCAGCCAATGAGACCTGGTCGAAGCTCGGTGAAGAACTTGATATCAAAGCTACCAATACGAGGGTTGAGCTCACGGCCAATCATGTACTAAAGAAAAAACCAAGTCAGCATAGATTCATGCAGCAATAAATATCGACTTACATCATACAATGGATTGCCCGAGTTACCGCCAAGAGCTAAAAGTGCACCAGGTTTGAAGCTTCGGATGTAGACAAACAAGGAGATAGCATAGCTGAAGAGGATCGAGGCCATCACCAAACCAACCCAATGATCGTACACGAAAAGCAAAGGCTTCATCTTCAATCCGGTTTGAACAAGAACAAAGATACCAAAAAAGATAGTGTTGTGGAAACTCGAGAAACCTAGTATAACCTTATAAGATACAAATGCCATAGACAATGATTGATTTGAAGGCTACTTACCGTTCAAAGGATACTTTAAGATCTGGCCGTTACGCAACTTGGTACCAGGCATCATATCACCATTGAGGATGTTATACAAGAGAGCAAGGAAACCAACAAAGCCAACATAGACAAGCATAGCCACGGGATCAAATAATTGGTGCAAGAGTTCCTTGGTAAAGAGGTTGGAAAAGTAGGCTTGAGGATCTGCCATCAAGGACTTGGATGGATAGCCGGTGGCATTGCAGCAGACCGCAAAAAAGAGCACCAAAAGAGGTAGCACCGTGACGAAGAGGAATGCACCCACGGGACCAAGGAATTCATACTGTGTTGTCCTTGGATTCAACTCTTGGTTCGATGTCGCCGATGACGAGCCTTCTTGTTTCTTTGCCTCGGTGGTGGCCATAGCTGTACAACAACAACAACCGTGCGAGCTTAATTCCCATACATCCTATTTAACTGGTGAAAAGTGCGGAGCCAGATGCCGATTGATTTGAACCACCATTCCCCTACCATCATCCTGTCACCGGAAGGAATTAGCCGCGTCTCTTTGTTGCTTTTTGATCTGTCACTTTCCAAGTTGTTGGTTACCAAATCATGGATCAGCATTACGTATGTTGTCAACCCATTGATAGGGGGTATACATCATTTCCCTTCTTCCATCCTCGAACGCAGGCATGCAATGATGGCGCACGTGGTTAGTAAGATACCTCTTTTTAGCAACACATGCCCTAATAAAAGGCACGACATCTCCTGCGTATAGCTATCTTACAAGATCTAGATCACAAAAGAGAATCGTGTGTTACAATGTTATTGACAAGAGGTATCCCAATTGACTTATACCATCGAATACAGCCTTCTTTGTTCAAGAAACAATGGACCAATCAGGCCCTTTCTCTTCCTCTCGTTCTCCTTTAACCATTCACAAGTGGGTATCAGCTGGAAGTTATGAATGGGAAATAAAGAGGATGCTGCCTTGAACAGTGTTCCAGGTCAACTTGTTACCGAAGTAGTCTTTTATTGTAAATGTGGTTGGTAATAAACGGTTGCAGGTTCTTGTAAAGATGACGAGATTCGAATGTGGTTGGGTAAACGGATAGGATCATCATTCTATAGATAGTGATGATTGAGCCATGCAACGATGAATCGACGAATGAAACGAGTAAATCAGGCCACCAATATGCATGAAATTAAGGTGCTCTTGTTGGAGGCATCATTCAATTGGGGAGATCAAAGATGACCCTGATAAGGCTTCACAATGGCAATTCTACCAAGGCGTCTAGACCCCATGGCATGCTTTCAGTTTCCATGGTAACCAGCGTATCATGGAAACGACGTGTCAATAAAATTTATCCGTGGAGCAGGGTCAAACGTAAATGCGGTGACCTCGTGTTGCTATGTAGTGTCCTAGGTAGGTCTTCTAAAATGGCAAGGGTATAAGGGTATGTGGATTCTTTGTTCTCACAGTTGTTGCTTTGTAGTGTGTGTGGCGCCTGTCAATATGTGTACCCTATCCATTCCAGTAGTGTGGGTAGCTTGATAGTTTACAAAGTCCCTTGTAAAGGATAATTGTTCAAAGCAATCATCCATCTCCAAGACTAATGGCGTGTGTGCGTGTACACATGAAACCATATAAATTTCTTCCAGCATTGCATGGGTAATCATTCATTTCCCATGAGACCGTGTGTGTGATAATACATATTCTATTGCCATGATTTTTCATACAGCGCACACAGCATGGCTATAAAGAAAGATACTACCCCTGTACAAGACACCTTTTTTCTTCTTTATGGATGTTGAAGCGTTTGATCGTCAGCCCGAACCTTGGGCAAATGAACGTGATGATACACAAGAAGATGACACTCTTGGTACACCAATAACACGAACCAGAAGCAGTGTAGGCGGCTATGGTGAGCGGGATGGCAACGCCGTGGATTATGATCAAGCTGTAGCCGACTATGAAGATATGCGACGCCAACTCACTAAGCAATCAACAAGACCCACTACCATCAGCAAACCCGAAAGTGGCAGCGATGTTGAAAAGGTTGCTGAAGAACGTTTTGACCTTACGGATTTTCTTTCTGGCATTGATCGACGTCTAGGCGAACAAGGATTTCAACCCAAGCACTTGGGTCTTGTCGTTCGAAATCTAACAGTCAAGGTATGTAGTACCACCATTTTCTTCATATCACTTGCCCACATTTCTCTAACGTTTATACTATAGGGTCTTGGTGCTGATGCAGAATGGATCCCTACCTTGGCTACGGTAGCCGAAAAGATCGTAAAGTTTTGGAATTGGGGTCGCAAGATGGGCCATGATCGTACCATCCTTAAGGATATCACGTGCTTTTGCAAGCCTGGGCAAATGCTACTCGTGTTAGGCCGTCCAGGTTCAGGATGTACCACTACCTTGCGTGTTTTATCTGAATTGAGACATGGCTTTACTGATATTACCGGTGACATCAAGTATGGCGGCATTGATTCCAAAGAATTTGGAAAAACGTATCGTGGCGAGGTGGCATACAATGAAGAAGAGGATGTTAATTATCCAACATTGACAGCCAAGCAAACATTGCAATTTGCTTTACGTCTCAAGACTCCTGGAAAGCGTCTCAATGATCAAGGAAAAAAGGACTTTATCAATAATGTCATTTACATGCTTAGCAACATGCTGGGTCTTGTGAAGCAATTAGACACCATGGTTGGCAACGAATTCGTCCGTGGTCTCTCTGGTGGCGAACGTAAAAGATTAACGATTGCAGAGCAAATGACAACTGGTAGTTGTATCAACTGCTGGGTGAAGTATCGTAATTACCAGTTCTTAGCGATTGTGTGGATTCTTACCGGTTATTTTTTATGTTATTAGGATTGTTCGACCCGTGGTCTTGATGCATCATCGGCTTTGGATTACGTGCGCTCCTTACGTATTATGACTGATATCCTCAAAAAGACAACCGTGGCCACGTTGTATCAAGCTTCCGATAGCATTTTCAACCTTTTCGATTACACCATGGTTCTATACGAAGGCCATTGTATCTATTTTGGACCGATTCTTCAAGCCAAGGCTTACTTTGAAGATTTGGGCTTTGTGTGTCCTTCACGTAAATCGACTCCGGATTTCTTGACGGGTATCAGCAACTTTCAGGAACGTGAGGTGAAGCCTGGCTTTGAAGATAAGGTGCCCAATACACCAGAGGAATTCGAAGCTTGTTACAAGAACTCTCCAATTTGGAAACAAATGCTTGCAAGCTTGGAAGAATACGAAGCTGAAATCCAACAAAGTCGACCCGATATCGCATTCCGTCAAGCTGTTGAAGAAGCACACCAAAAGCACGCTCGCAAGAAATCACCTTTTACTGCAACACCCTTCCAACAAATTAAAGCCCTTACCATTCGCCAATTCCAACTTATTGGTGGTATGTATCTTATAACACAACGATGACGATGACGATGGTATTTATGTACGTTGTTATGATATGTAGGTGATAAGGGTGCCTTGGTATCGCGATATGGTGGTGTCGTTGTGAAAGGTCTTATCATGGCATCGGTCTTTTTCCACATGCCCAAGGAAGCTTCAGGTGCCTTTTCACGTGGCGGCTTTCTCTTTTTCAGTCTTACATTCAATTCGCTGATCTCACAATCTGAGCTGGCTACTTTTATGCAAGGTCGTGGTGTATTGGAAAAGCACAAATCCTTCGCATTGTATAGACCCATGTGGTACTACATCGCTCAAGTCATTTCGGATTTCCCATTGGCTGTCATCCAAGTCATTATTTTCCAACTTTGCGTTTACTTTATGGCTGGTCTTAGCTTGACAGCTGGGCAGGTAAAATTTTGGATGTCGTATCCATGGCAACCTTGTGTGCTGACTTTGACGATTGATTTATATAGTACTTTACGTACATGGTGAATTTGATATTTATCAACATGTGCATGAATGGCTTTTTCCGAATGTTTGGCTCCTTTGCACCCAACTTTTTCTTGGCATCTCAAGCATCCAGCATTATCCTTATTGCCTTGCTTATCTATTCGGGTTACTTGATTGGGTACACGCACATGCATCCTTGGTTGATGTGGATCTATTGGATCAATCCTTTGGCCTATTCCTTCAAGGCTATCTTTTCCAATGAAATGCATGGCAACTATTTTAGCTGTGTTGGACCTGGCAATTCTATCCCTTCTGGACCAGCTTATACGAACGTGGATCAAGCATACAAAGCATGCTCCATTCCTGGTGGTCAACCTGGCAGCTACTATGTTTTGGGTGACACGTATTTGAGCCTAAAGTATGGCTACAATACGTGGGAGCGATGGATCGACTTTGTTGCGGTGGTTCTTTTCTTTTTGCTATTCACCGTGGTCACTGCCCTTTCCATGGAGTATCTCAGTATTGGTGTGGGGGGTAGCTCACAAGTCAAGGTGTATAAGCGAAATCGTGCCCCAACTGAAGATGCTGAGTCTTTGGCAAAGAAACGCATGGCTCGAAAGAACGACAACTTTGAAGCTGTAACCGAAGGTACCACCTTTTCCTGGCAGCATATCGATTACACTGTACCTGTCAAAGGTGGCACGAGGCAACTCTTGTGTGACGTTGGTGGCATTGTCAAACCAGGTCATTTGACAGCATTGATGGGTTCATCGGGTGCTGGCAAAACGACACTATTGGATGTGCTTTCTCAACGCAAGACCATTGGAAAAATCGAAGGGCGCATGTACATGAACAATGAAAAGCTCTTTTCGGATTTCGAACGCATCACCGGCTATTGTGAGCAAATGGATATCCACAATCCCAATGCCACTGTACGTGAGGCACTCAAGTTTTCGGCTTACTTGCGTCAACCTGCTGAAGTCCCCAAGGCTGAAAAGGATGCCTATGTGGAGCAAATCATTGAACTTTTGGAAATGGAAATGATAGCGGATGCCTTGATTGGTAATGCTACTGGCAACAAGGGTATCTCTGTTGAAGAACGAAAACGTCTTACCATTGGTGTCGAATTGGTTGCCAAGCCCAAACTTCTTTTCTTGGATGAACCTACTTCAGGCTTGGATGCTCAATCATCTTTCAACATCATTCGATTTATTCGAAGGCTTGCTGATGCAGGTTGGCCGGTGTTGTGTACGATCCATCAGCCTTCAGCTACGCTCTTTAGCTACTTTGACCACATTTTGCTGCTTGTACGTGGTGGCCGAACTGCCTATCATGGTCCTATTGGCGAAGATAGCAAGGTCATGATTGATTACTTTGAAAGCAATGGTGCATCCAAATGCTCGCCTAGTGCCAATCCTGCTGAATACATTCTTGAAGTGGTGGGTGCTGGTACAGCTGGTGTAGCGCAAGCCGACTGGGCAGAGATTTGGGAAGGTTCCAAACAAGCAAAAGACCTTGAAGCTGAACTTGAAGCCATCCATAATGAGGTTGATCAACAGCAAGTTAAGCATCCAAGAACTTACTCCCTCGACTTTTTCAAGCAATTCTGGTTGGTCTACAAGCGCATGAATGTGTCATGGTGGCGTTCACCATCCTACAATGTGGGTCGTCTTGTGAAGGTGTGCTTTGTCGCCCTCTTATCAGGTTTTTCTTTTTGGAAAATGTCTGATGCTGCTTTCGATCTCGAGAATAGGTAACCTATTACTGCTATCTCTTTATGGTTTTTACTCATCAATCCCATGTACGTAGATTGTTCTGTATCTTTTGTACTCTTATCATGGCCAACTCGCTTATTGTCTTGGTGCAACCACGTTATATGGAAGAACGCCAATGGTTCCGCCGTGAACATGCATCCAAGTATTATGGATGGGCACCATTTGCCTTATCTTGTATTCTTGTTGAAATGCCTTATATTTGGGTAAGTTCATGCTATGTATATACCAGCATATAGGATGATGTATATACTCATGACATGTCTCTATTAGATATTCGATGCCTTGTTCATGTTTTGCTTTTACTGGACGGCTGGCCTTGAGAATGTATCGGATCGCGTTGGCTACTTTTATCTTTTGTTTGGCACTTTTCTTGGTTTCTCCATTTCATTCGGTGAACTCATTGCTGCATTTTCAACCACGCCAACGATGGCAGCTGTCATCAATCCATTCTTCTCTTCCATCCTTATTTTGTTTGCTGGCATCATGCAACCACCTGAAAAGATGCCACACTTCTGGAATGCTTGGATGTATTGGCTTGATCCATATCACTACTTGATTGAAGGATTCATCGTCAACGAGTTGCATGATTTCAAGGTCAATTGTGTGGACCAAGACATATTGCCATTCCATCCCCCACCAGGCCAAACATGTGCTCAATACACTGAAGCATTCTTCCAAGAGGGTGGCCCTGGCTATATTCGGGAGAGCTCATTGAACAGCACAGATCTATGTGAATATTGCCCTTACAACTATGGTGATGATTTCTTTAAGGCATTGGGATGGTCATTTGATAATCGATACCGTGATTGGGGTATCTTGCTAGCCTTTTGGATCTTCAACAGTAAGTCTCTTTACATGATGTGATTGAGGGTATGCTTATTCATGATATCATTGTTATAGTCTTTGCATTCACTTTCTTTGTATGGCTCTTCCGCAAACCAAGACGTTAGATATCATAGTTGTGCAGTGTACATATGTTTATTTGTAATATACATTTTTTTGTTCTATAAGATGATGGGGGAATGTACGATGGTGTGGTTTATATCCGCCAATGGCAACAAGCGGAATGCGGGGGGAAGGGGAGAGGCATTTTGTGGCTGACTTGAGAGGAAAGGGAACGACAAGCTTGTTTGTTCTTTAGCCAAAATGAGACTCATCACCCATAACATGCTCCAATGCCACGTCAAAAACTGCAACACCAACAACTTCCCCTTGC
Organism: Lichtheimia ornata; assembly: GCF_029851405.1. Taxonomy (NCBI): domain Eukaryota; kingdom Fungi; phylum Mucoromycota; class Mucoromycetes; order Mucorales; family Lichtheimiaceae; genus Lichtheimia; species Lichtheimia ornata. The sequence continues at coordinate 310,378 of NW_026695354.1, forward strand.
GATTCGAAGACGTGCAACTCGATCTGATTGAAGCCGATTACAACCCAGAGTTTCTTGTCAACATGTTGCCCAAGATCGAGTGGGAGGCTCTTGTCAACACTGCTCTTCAAGTAAGTAGTTGGCTTGACTCCCTTTCTAAACTATCGCCTTACATGTATATCATTCTATTAGCTTGGTATCTCCAGTCTCCCTGCACAACTTCCAGAGAATGCTGCTGATAATGAGGAATTTTTGAAAGCCCTTCATGGTGTGATCCTGGAGGTAAGAAAGGAAAAGGATGTGGCCTATATTCTTTATGCTGAACCTTTGACAATTAGACTCACGTGCAACAAGGCAAGATGATTTGTCCCAACTGCAACCATGAATACAAGATCAAAGATGGCATTCCCAATATGCTTTTGGCTGAGCATGAGATTTAATCAGCAGCAAATTCGTTACCAACCCACCCACCCACCCCCACATGCAACCCCGTCGTTCATCATCAACAACATCATTTACATATGCATTTTGTAATTATACACAAAGAAAACAGAGGGATAAAAAGTACGTTAATCAATCAATCATTTCATGGTTTGAGTGTGTGTGTGTGTGCACCGTTGTATCAATGAGGAAGGTTGCATGCGTATGAAAGCCTTATGCAGTATGTGACGAGTGTTAATCAATCAACCTGCACTGTTAAAAAGATGCTTTTCATTGTTTTGACGTTGCACCAGTGAAACGATCTCTCGCATGTTCATGCACCTTTTCTGCCAAGCGTCCATGTCATCATGCATGTCATGTGCAGGTAGAATATCATGATCACGATAGTATACGTGAATGAAATTAAAAGAATACAACTAGGAGAGAGAGAGATTGCAACTGATAATATAAACGATCATAAAAATATCCCAAAACTTTAATTACGACGTTCTAATATTAGGCGATGAGGGCAAAATGAGAACTTTATGCTAATGGTTTCATATTGAAGGAGGAAGAGGGAAGAGAGAGAGAGAGGGGGATTAAGGTGGATGGATGGTGGCGGTGTACAAGGATGAGTGATAGAGTTGATATGTGTAGGTGTGTGTGTTTGGTACATAGATGCAATAGTAATCATTATCGTGGCGTATAATGTAGCGGAAGCCTAACCGAATGCAATAGGCCTTTTGGCTCACGGGTGAGTCTCATCCCCTGAGAGGAGGTTGGTTGGTGGTAGTCGTATCCTACTACACTTATTGTCTAGAACCTTTCTTATCCTGCCCTTTACCCAAGCAAAAAGAAAAAGCGTATTGGGAGCGAAGCAAACAAACCACTGTTTCTTCTTCTTCTCTTTCGTCTTTAAACATGTCGGACGTCAAGTACCCACTCCCACCGTCCAATGTTGTCCAGTCTTCTTCATGCCATCCGCCACCACCACCACCAACACCACCTTCATTCAACGATAACGATAACAACAACTTTGACTTTCATGTCTCCTCTAATCGCATTCCTCAACATGACGTCGACAACAGATACCTGGAACAACAACAACACCACAACCACCACAACCAGCAGCAGTCGGTCGATATTGCAACGACGAGTACAGAGCACCTAGCAGCAACAACAACAACAGCACGTGGCTCGAATCAAGATGAGGATCCTGACCTGGCAATGACTCGTCGCAATCGTCCGTTATCATTTTCTTCCTTGAGTCGAGATGAAGTTGAAAAGCCTAGTGGTGGTAGTGGAAGTGGCATGGGTGAGAATGGTGGCCAACGACAAGTGATTAGTATATCAACACCAGATCCATCTCATTTGTTTTGGTAAGTCAATGGTGATGGTAGTGGTCTATGGATGGATAGGGAATGTAATGTAATGCATGGTTTATAGGGTCCCTGCCACACAGCATCCAGAAATTGCCCCTGCCGAGTTTGAGAAATTCCTACAAATCAATGCAATGGCCAAACGTGAACGAGCGAGTTTGAGAAGGCGTAGTTCAATCTTATCGGTCTCTTTTACGGCGAGTGATGCTGAACAAGAACAAGAAGAAGGAGTGACAAGGGATCATTTACAGCAGCAGCAGCAGCCATCAAACAACAGCAGTGACACATTAGGGGAGCAACAACACCATCAGGGGTTGAATGAAAATGAATCTCAACGCAAAACCCGGTTACGAAGAAGCATTAGCTTGGGTACAATCTCAGCTGCCGGTAAGGAATCAAAACGTATTCAAAAAAGAGGGTTTACTAATGTCTCGTTTTATGTAGAGAGTCAAATGCGATTACCTGATTTCCTGGTATTCGACCGCAACTCGTCAACAGAAGATCAATCACGTGTCTTGGTTCCTCGAGCAGATCGATCATCTTTATTACGTAGAGGTGCACGTACTAGGTTTCAACGTAACTCATCCTTTACGCCATCAGCACCTCGTCGTCCTGTGGATCGTCATCGCCAAGCAGAGTCAATGCCACCAGTGCCTTTTAACCGTGATATCCAATCATTCGAAGGCATCACATTATCCGACAAACCTCTCCAAGAAGACCATCACCAACAACAACAGCAACAACATCTCATCAGCAGGCCTGACACCGAAAAGGATGATGAACATATTCGATCACTTGCTGTGGGTGATAATGTTCCAACAAGACCTTCATCTACACCTCCTATTACTCCTTCATCATCCATTAGTGAACCTACATTTCAACGTCAACAACAACAGCAGCAGCAGGAGCAACATGAGCCATCATCAACAATATCACCATCACCTTCTCCATCGCCACCGCCACCACCGCCACCTCCACCTTCACATGCTATTGATCGAGGAGAGAAAAAGTCGTCATGGTCTTGGGGCTTTAGAAAGAATAAATCCGATCAACTCAAGCAAGAACCCACTATTACAGCATCATCACCATCACCATCACCGCCAACAGCAGCACCCGAACCACGTCCTTCGGTATCGACTGATTCTACTACTTCCAGCTCATCCAGCAAAAAGTTTGGTCTCTCGTCTTTATTTTCACGTAAAGGCTCCTCCAGCAAAGTACAACCAGCGAATGTATCCATGGCTCCTACCAATGCAGCGGGTGCTAATGGTACAGCAGTGCCAAAGGACTTTCAGCTCAATCGTATCAACCAAAATCGATTACCCATTCACATTGAACGAGCCATTTATCGATTATCGCATACCAAGTTAGCCAATCCACGACGCCCTTTGCATGAACAGGTCTTGATTTCCAATCTCATGTTCTGGTATTTGTCGGTTGTCAGCTCGACGCAACCCAATGGATCCGTCGAAGCCGGTCGAAAGTTTGTGAGTGCTGGAAAGAAAGGAAAACGTCAACCCCAACAACAACAGCAACAACGACCTGCCAACAAGTCATCCAACAATCAACGACCTTCCCAACAACAACAACAACAGCAACAGCAACAACAACAACAAAATACGACATTGCATCAATACATGGGTAACAATGCATCCACTGGTTTTGTGATACCAGAGAACTATCTCAGACCCAAAGGAGGAGGAGGAGGTGCTGGTGGTGGTGGACCTAAACATCGAAAGCCAAGTCTAAGTGATTCGGATGAGGACGATGACGATGATGATAGCAGTAGCAGCGACAGTAGTTCGGATGAGGAAACCACCAAAAAAGCACATACCATGACACCAGCAGCAAAGAAATCATCAACAAGACCTAATATCAAGGGCCCTGCACTTATCAATCATACCCAAGGTGCCCGAAAGGAGCGCGACGATGACATTCCTTTGGCCATGTATAGAAGTAAAGGACGTGTATGAAACATCTTCTCTTCACCTTTCCTCCCTCCCCTCTTGCCATCTCTCTTTATCATATCCCCCAACACACAAACACCCTTCTTTTTCGCATTTTAATCTAATACATCAAAAGAGTACACCATTTGAGCACACACACACATATATATACATTGGGCTGAAGATTGAATGAGACATGACAATACAATACACAGAGACGCGAAAAAGGAATAGTTGTGAAAATCATCTTTTTATTTGGAATAGAATAAAACAATTGCGTTCCTAATAATGAATCATTCATTAGTCAACAATCAAAAGAATGCACGCAAGTCGATGACTCGGTAGTCTTTGACAAGATATCAGGAAGCAAATCAGAAAAAACAAAAACGATCATCGAAATTGACATTTCTCGTAGTCCTTAACCCTCATCATGATCTTGTCATAACACACGACGACCTCGTCATCGACTCTCATATGAGTCGGGACCTTCACTTACCATGAATAAACGTATGAAAGAGAGAAACACGACATTGACAATTTCAGGTCACTGCACGCCCTAAAAAGTTTTTCGTTTCAGAGCCCCGCTGCTGCTGGTTGTGACGCTGCCATTTTTCTACCAATCAAAATGGATGTTTTATCACAAGAAAGCTTTGCTCCCAAAAGTGTGGGGAGAGAGAAAGAGAATGAGAGATCATAAGACCCTGCATCAACATCATTGGTGCGTACATCCTTTTGTCCCTTTTCCTCTTGGCATTACTGCTTCTGAGAGTACAAGCATGTACACACACATTTATCCTTTCTTAGTTGATTGAAGCACACACACACACACAGAACTCGAAATTGGGCTGTTGGGAACATTTCGTGTTAATGTTGCACTTTTACATCAACTGACTCCATGGCACACACATACACCTACACATAGCCTTTCAAATTCGATGCGGGTGCCTGGGGCATGTCATGTCCGTGTAACCATGCACATTGACCCCCACTCGGAAGTACAACATGGAACAGAAAATGTTTAATGAACTATACACACGTTTATATATAGATATGGACAAGGAGTGGTGGTGACTTTACATTTGTACATAAAAATGATGATGCAGAATGGGGTATAAACAGCATAGCATAGTGTGGGGAATGGGAGGAAAGAAAGCAAAAAAGGATCCATCATGTTCTAATTCTATCGAAAGCCGTGATACAATGGCTGGAGAGGCCCTGCATTGTAATATCTACACACGACAAGAGTGCATTAATGACATTTGTTAGATGTGACGCAAAGCAAATTTCAGCCATATACACATACCTAACCGGATGATGAGGAGGATGATGATGGTAACCGTGTGCCATGTATTGATTGCTATAGTAGGGATATCCATTCGCCGCGGCGGCACCACCAACAGGATTACTTGCCATCATGGCATGTGGAGGAGCAGCTGCTGCATTGGAATAGGAAGCTGCTGCTGGAGAGTAATAAGAGGACGATTGATACCATCCATGATGTTGTCGAGACATGCCATTGGGATGTGATGGTGGCGGTATCCAATGGCCATGGCGAGAATAAGGTGACATACCAGCACCACCACCAGCAGTAGTAGCAGGATGATTGTAACTGGTAGAAGCAAAGGTTGTAGTAGGAGGAGAATAATCAAAATGACTTGGTTGATTGCCCATGATATAAAAGTTTAGTTTTGATGATGAAAAGAAAAAGAAATACAACGACGTTGGAGGAGTCAATTTATACAAAATGTCATAAAAGGAGGAATGGGTGGTGGTGGTGGTAGTGGTGCCCACAATGATGGCGTGAAAGGATCAAAGTCTAATAGGATAATACGTCACATGGCAATGGCTGTACCACATGGAGATAAGAATGGGCGGGCTACTTTAGTCTATTACTGAGCCATTCAACAAGTTGGTGCACCATCGACTGATTCTCAGGATTCATTAACCCGGGTACGTTATTTTGGATTTTCGCTATTGCGGCGTTGACGGGTTGCTCAGAATAGCGGCACCCTACGCAAGAAAAGAGATATCATTAGAACAATGTCCCCCCAATCAATGTGCACCATGCCGCGCGTGGTCCAGGGATATTTACCTATTAAAGCATTGGATAATGCAGCCAATACAGTCACTGGATGTGCACCAGTAGCATCGCTTGTCAATTCAGCTTCCGTGATGATCCCATGGCGACATCGAATCAAGCCATCCTATATGGTGGTGATGTCAAAAAAAGGGGACAAGAATACACATACACAATCTAGACTTACCACATGTCCCCAATCAAAGTCGGTTTTCATTTCATTGGTAAACTCTGGTGTCTGACCATATATCCAGTCCCATGTTTGCAATTCCTTTCGCATATCATGCACCCGTTGAGGTAGGCTATCCACGTGAGATTCATCGAAAACAATGGGCTACAAGTGGTCATTGTGTGTGAATAGAGGGAATTGGATACCATGGGGGTAATCATTTACCTCAACATCCAAACCACCATTGTAATCATAAGTAAACTCGTTCAATACGGATTCACAGAATTGTTGATGATCGATGGTGTATGAGTACTCTCGAAGATTGGTGACGGGTGATGGAACGGATTCAACACCTTTGGAGACAATGCCCGTTTTCCCCTTTTTTGAAAGACAACCTTTGAGCGTGGCGGTATCAGCATCGATGAGCATGGTGCCATGGTGATAGGCTCGCTTGTTGATGATTTTGTAGGCGCTGCCTGAGACTTTGAATCCATCGACGGCGATATCGTGGCGATCATTGACATATGCGGGGATATCCAACTCCTGAAGTGCTCTCGAGACCAGCTCAGCATTCACTCTACGAGAAAATGCTTCCCTCGGCATAAAGATGGTATAGATCGAATTGCCCATATCCTATAGCATTGTATCATAAGTCTCTCCCCCTCCCCTTTTGGTGATAGACACAATGAAGCCATGACTCACATGATAAACAGCACCGCCACCTGAACGCCTTCGCACTAAAGGAATATTGTGCTCTTGCATAAAGCCCAGGTTACACTCCAGGAACGGATTCTGATTCCTTCCAATAACCACACAAGGCCGGTTACGCCATAAATAAAGTATGTACTTCTCGGGATCGGTATCGCGTAGAAGCCATTCTTCAATGCTGAGATTGATATAGGGATCGTTGATCTTTGAAATGTAGCACTCGACCTTGTTGCTTGCTGTGCTCATGGACCTCGACATGGGTGGCATTGACCATTGGCGACGCATAAAGTGTGTAGCACTACCGAGTAGCACGTGCGAGCGTCTCGTAAACATTGGATTTGGTAAAGACAAGAAGAGAATAGCAACCTGCCATCAACATCCACTACCACCACCACCAAATCTACCCTCTTTGTTTAATCGGGGTCTCAATGGGCTATCTTTGTTCAGATGTGCCTGATTCATGTTGGCCCTGGTGATGCCATTAGCTGTTGTAGTAAGCCATATGAAATCACTCTACTAGATGATTCGTCCTATAAAGTTATGATGGGATAGCTTGTAAATCTTGTGGATCTCTTTCACTGGTATTCTATGCAATTCTTGGGTGTAACTTTGCATTATTACAATCATCTTATTTCTTCATCTTAAAAACATGCCATTGTTCTTCAGCGAATATGGTCATTCCTTTATATACAATAAATAACTCTGTACAATGCTCTATCGATATGGTATCATATGAGGTATACAGTGCTGGAATGGTTGCCATGATACAAGTTGCTACGGGGGTTGTACACATGACGATCGGCATTATGAGCGACGACAACACATGGTTGCTTATCGACGGATGATAGATGCCATGGCAACACTTGTAGAGGGATCACGTGGATTCATGAGGGGTTCAACGAGCAACGACCTTGTGAGTGTATGTGTCTCATCTTTTAGATTTACTGTCACCAAATGTCAGCCAAAGCCACGACCCTGTCTCCTTTCCACAACCAGCACGTTTACAACGCCTATGCCTAATCATGGCGAACTCAAGTGTTCCACGAGCAGAATGGCCCTTCATTGAAGTTCTTTCAGACGATCAGACACGCGATCTAGAAACGATCAACGTATACGCTACTGTCGTCGAGCCCCAACAAACGAAAACGGTTCTCGGGTACGTTTATGCACTTTTTCATTGGGGACCATTGTCCATTGACACCTTTCATTTTAGCTTTGTGAACAAGCAGCTACCCGCTTTACAAAAGCTTGAACACTGTAAACGAGTGCGTCGAACAACATTGGCTGATTCAAGCAAGTAGCCCGTTTCCTTTTCTTTTTCTTTCTCTCTTTGTGTCACATGCACATTGGCTAATAGTAGGTTGATGATATCTAGAAATCGAGTTGACGCTGTTGTTATGCGAGGAACAAGCCTTGACGATGGAGGATCTTGAGAAGCGTCTTGATGAGCATGGATTCAGCAATGTGATTCATCCCAAAGTGGTTCCAGTACCCAAGCATGCACCTCTTAATCGAACCCAATTTGAAGCGTGGAAGCAAGTGTGGCCGCTTACTTACCGAGAAGACACACGTCAAGATCCAAAGTTCACATCCGATGACATTAAGGTTATACAACAACACATGAGAGAGATCCTGCAGTCTGACGACGTGATGAGAGCACGGATTGTGGACCCTGTAAAGAAGCGGATCATTGCAGAGGCACAGGATACCCGACAAGCATCCTCTCATCCTTTGCATCATGCGGTCATGAATTGTGTGGGTGCTGTGGCGGATGCCGAGAAAATAGCTGCAACGGATTCTTCATCATCCATGGGTCGACCAAAGCGAAAAGCATCCCAAGTTGCCGAGGAGGAATCCAACTCGGTTTACCTTTGTACTGGATACGATATATACCTTACTCATGAACCCTGTGCCATGTAAGTAGGATGATATCGAGCAGCAGTCATGTTCTTATCTCTCTCTTTCTTATTCATATTTCCCCTTTCCTTCTTAGGTGTGCTATGGTTTTAGTACATTCACGAATCGGTCGTGTCTTTTATTGTCGTCCCACAAAGACCGGGTGCCTTGGTACTCTATACAAAATTCACTGTTACCCAAGTCTCAACCATCATTATCGCGTCTTCAAACATGTGCTTTTCGATGAAACCATGGAGACCCAGCAGCAGGACCTGCTCGATGCATAATCGATTATTCAACTGATATCACATTTATCATCATCCTCGACATCATTCTACAGCAACCAACAAGTGATAGTGAAGTACTTGCATAATAATTAGTGGGTCCCCATTCGCTTTAAATAGATCACATTCATGCATCATTCCACCCCCTTTCAACAAACTCCACCTCGTCCTCCGCTCATTCACATGTAGCAATAGCACTATCGCTCCATCGTCTAAACCCCATCATTGTCACAGATCTATCTCACTAAAAATTCTACTTTTTGAGTTATCAAGGGATGTACCCAAACAAAAGTGATCGAGTTGGCTGCTGCTGCTGCAGTAATACCATGCATCGGTTGTAAAAGCAACCCATCATAGATATGAAATTGTGATCGAACCTAAAGTTTCTCCGAGAGATCTATAAATTCGGATCACCAACGACATCGGCATTGCAGATCCGCTGGTGTGGGTGCAACGTGGATGTTTCCCTTTATAGGTCTCATGATGCTCCCTACACTAGATTGACAGGAAGTGATGTCGTGCATCATTTAGGTTTAATAGACCTTGTGTTTAGTGTAGATCATGTTTAAAAAATGATAAAGTTTGGAAAGGGATATGGCTCTAATGCAAGTCATTGTTTTTCATACTGCGTTTTGGGTCCACAAAGGAAATTCTCCTTACTTATATAAAGAGTAATCGTCATTCGAGATAACAAAGACAATTGCAGATCCCTTTTTTTTCTATATTCTTCCAATGGCAACAACAAACCATTATCCCCATGGATCTACAGGGGTACGGTTATCATCATCACCGCCCAACAACAACATCCCTCCTCCTCCTCCTCCTCCTCCTCCTCACGATCGATATTATCATCATGAAGACCAGCAACAACAAGCCGAAAAAGAAAACGCTGACCCTAACAACAAAGGTACATGCCCCCAACATGATGTTGTTTGTATGATGCATTGCAGATCACTGATACTTGTGCAACCTTCTTAGCGACAGCAGCAGCATTGATAAAGCAAAAGATGCATTCATTATGCAACTGGATACAGCACCAACTAGCATGCAACGACAACCGATACGCGTTTCAAATGGGAGTGGCCTACATCGTTGCCACTCTTTTTGTGGTTGTTCCTGCCATCTCTCAAGTGGCGCCCAATTCCTTTTGGATAGGTAAGAAGAAGGTGGAGGACCGTAAGTCATAACATGATGACCACATTTGACTCATGTGATGTGGTGGATAATCCCGCCCCATGATAACACATAGGCGTCTCGGTTGTCACCGTTTTGGATAATACAGTGGGAGGATTCCTTAGTCTAAGCATCCAACGCATGATCGGCACCGTGATTGGCGGGGGATTATCCATCATTGTGATGACGATCTCCCGGGCGATTTATCCAGAATGGGAAATCAGTGCCACTGTGCTCTTGTGTGCATTGATGTTTTGTCAAGTGTTTATCATTGCAAGGATCAAATTAAGACCCAACATGAATTATGCTGGTGGCATTGTAAGGAGTGAAAGTGCATCCAAATGATGGAGAGCAGGCAACTGATAATAGGGTTGTTGTAGGGATTATTGACGACCGTTGTCATTCTTCTTTCAGGATACCAGGATCTCACCCATGATAAACTTTCTGCAAGTGCAGAGCTGGCATTTTGGAGAGGACTTGACCTGGTGATCGGTATTGTCATTGCCATGTTAGTATACATGCTGATACAATGATGATGGTTGATATACGTATGATCTGACAATGGTTGAATGCTTGTACATAGGTTGGCGTCATTATGCATCTTTCCACTTAAAGCACGATACACCATGAGGAAAAATCTGGGTGAATCGCTTGAGGAAGCAGCTGATTTGTTTGAAAGGGTCACTGTGTATTGCTTGGATTTAACAAAGAACGACAACCATCATCTGACGGAAACGCTCAAACCACCACCACCCCTTGCGAAAAAGGATACCACCATTTCAATCGACATGCCATTTCCACCACAACCACTACCACTCCCATCACAACAAATCAACCATGATATGGAAATCTGGAATCATGAACTTTTCAATGATTTATGCGACAAGGCATTCAAGGTGCTCACTCGCTTGCAAACGGAAGCCACTCGTTTACGCAGTGTATCCAAAGAATACTATCTCCAAGTGCCTTTCCACTTGCTATGTGGACGAGGACGAGAACGATGTCGTCGTGTGTTGAGACGTACAAAGCAATACAGTGAATCCATTGATGCCATGAAACGTATTGTGTGGTCTTTGGTATCCTTCAGGTTGCTATTGCCACTCTTGAAACTCGATAACAATCAAGCTGTACACGATCGTATGGTGCCTACAAAAGCAACATTACAAAACTTTGAGGATAGCTTATGGGTGATGCGACGACTTGGTGAGATGCTCAAAGATACTCGACGCAAGCTGAGCGAAGAATCCGAGTGGTCCATGATCCAGTGTCGAGTCGAGAATGGCACTATCCAAATCCAAAGAGAACTTTTACAAACCATTGAAATGAGCAAAAGCTCCCACTCAGTGGATGGACTCAAATTGTTATCGTATTATGGCTTCCTTGTACGATGTGCTACTATTTGGCAAGGTCTTGAGCGAGTAGTACAGGAATTAGGACCTCAACATCGACCCTTATCCACTGCTCCTAGTAGTGTTTCATTTCCATCCTCATCAGGTGATACCCTTCATGCCCAAGAGTAGATTTATCTTTATATATATATATAGCATAGCATAGCAATTGTACAATAAAAAAGCATTCATTTCATGTGGCTCTATGTATATATGTGTGGGAGATCCCCGAATTTTGACAGGTTTGTCTCTGTGTGCGTGTGTGTGGCTTTGGATTGGAGGAAAGGGGAAAGAAGGGAAGGGGGTGGTTGGTAAAACCCAGCTTGGTTGTCAACTTTCTCTACACACTTCATACACATACACACACAACACTCGATGCTTCGATTACCAGCCATTCGCCGTGCTTCGGTCGCCATTGCTCGACGCACCTATGCTTCAAAGACCAAGACGCCAAAGCCCAAGGTCAGCAATGTCAACACAAAGGCTCGTGTACCCGTCAAAGAAATGACCCTGGACGACGGCAGCATTTTCGTTGTACGCGAATCACCAGTGACCCCCAAAGTGCAAGCAACAGCTCCTCCTCTTCGTCAACCTTATGAGAAAAAGTACAATCTCTCCGATGCTCAAATTGCTGAAATGCGTCAGTTACGGCAACAAGATCCCAGCACCTGGACACGGAAAAAGTTGGCTGATAAGTTTGGTTGCTCCGAACTCTTTGTCAGCATAGCAGCTCCCACAGCAAAACGTGCCGCTCAACAACAACCAGAAGCAGCAGCAGCAGCAGCAACCGAGGAAGGTTATCGACGTCAATTGATCAAGAAGAACAGAGAGAGAAGACGAGAACTTTGGTAGAAAACAACATCAATAAAACATCCATTTTTATTTCCAGTAAAACGATCCACCAACATGGGAAGGTTCTGTCAAAGGATATAATAACCCAATAAAGAGAATGATGCCGGCAACGTAACAGCACCAGATGACTAGTGGGATTGGGATAAGGTTTAGAGTGATGGTGTTGGATTGAATCAAATGGGGGAGTGGGGGGTGGATACTTGCCTTTACGTTCCAATGGCCTCTTTTCACTGATTTCGCTCACATCCGGGAATCCCATCACGTTGCAAAACGAGTGACATAGAATGGGTGGCCATATACTTGCCATTCGCAGGAATACAAAGCTAGCGTACCATCCGAAGATCGTCGTGTAGCAAAATTGAAAGGTCGAAGAAAAAATAGCAATCTTCAATGCTTCACTTGTAGCTCCCAATCGATGATAATTTTCGTAAGCGTGATGGAGATGAGCTATGGCATAGTGATGGGGGGATGAGAAACAAACGAACGAGGGGATGATCCCTTATTTACTGCCCACTTACCAAGACCAAAATACATGGGAGATACAAAGATAAGGTATGAGATAGAATGGCCAGCTTCATAAAGAAGTGCAATCATACATGCTCGAAAGACCCATTCTTCAGTAGCTGGCGCCTGGGACATCCATCGTCAATTCATATGCATTGATGGCGATAGCAAAAGTAACTCACCACGATGTAATTACGTTGTCCAACCCAGGAACAGACCACATCCTTGACATCATATTGAAAACTAAAGTTGCTCTGGAATGGTAACTGCTGCTCATAGTAAAGCTGTGTCAATGGCCCAAGAAAGAGCACTGCTGTAAGGGCAACAGGTCCAAAAAGTCCAATCATCTCAAGCACGGACCCACGAGGCAATGCTATTCCTAGTAGTTGGATCAAATGATACTATCGTATTAGTCGTACCCGTGTTCTGCATAGCTCTTTTATCATCGTACCTGTGATGGGACAACAGCCCAAACGACAACCAATGAAGCCAAACTCGCTACAATGACCGATTGGATCCTCTTGCGAATGACAATAGGGTGATCACGTGTGAGTTTCTTGTCTTGGCTTTGTCGAAATAGATAGAACCCAACGACATAGAGAAATGCGAGAACGATGCAACACCCATTGGCCGTCGTCTTGAGGACACGTTGCCCTTCCATATTAATAACGTTCCTGCTGTCAACCACAGTCGCCGTTGCCAGGCTACCACATCCAGGAAATTGGACTTGAACCCCGATCATGCTTCCTTTGCACAAAGCTATACGTCTTCATTTGAGATATTATAATAGAACATCTTTTTTAATAGAGCTACATCAAATTTCGGGAGAGAATGACAACAACAAGTAGAAAGAAACATTAATAAACCTGTACGCTTGAAATAAAACATACAGTAAGAAGGAATTACAACATGGAAAGAAATACAAATCAGTGGTGGTGGTGGTGGTGGTGGTGGTATGGATAACGAGAAGCGTTATTGCCTAGCAGTGGCAACCCGAAAACCAGCGAATTGCCATAGCCATTACTTTGATGATTGTACATGGAGGAGGAGGAGCTGCCGCCTGCTGCAAATGCCCCAGGATGGTTGTTGCTGTTGTTGGTAGTACTAGTTTTATAACGAAGCGATCCAAGGCTCTGATGTTGACGCATACTAGTAGTACCATGATGATGATGATGTCGTCCTGCTGCTTGTTCACGTTGGATCTTGCTACTAATACGTTTACCGTAAGGAGTGCTTCGAATGGATGGGAGGAGTGGACGAATGAGTTCAATGAGCTATTATGTATATGACATCCTTTAAATTAGTGATGCTTTGTATATAAAAGGGTTATCCCACTTTTAACTTACATGCAAACGTTGATCCTCGTCGGCATACTCAAGACATGTTTGTACAACGTAATTGGCAAACGAATCTCGAAGTAGTTTTTCAATGCTGGATTCGTTCATCAGCTCGGCTACCAATAGCCGACGTGTCTCAGGTTCGGCCACACGAATACATTTTTCAATGACATTGGAGCTGAATTTCTGGACACTCAAATCACACACATGTTCGAGGAAGCATCGCACAAGGGTATCGGTGTAGGTAATATCACCTAGATCCAGGACGTATTGAACAACGTAATTCCCAAATGGATCTTGAACAAGAGGTAAAGCATGCCATGTAATGACCTTGACAAGTTGATCCTACACGTTGTTGTGATCCATGTCAGTGAACGGACTCATCATCCTCGTTACGATATGATATACGTACCTTTTGTGCCTCGGATGCATAATCAATGCAACGTTGCAATACGCAACAACCATGACGATGGGTTCCCACTTGGATACAATGTTCACTCACAGCGTCGTATACGAATTGCTTGTGCTCCACAGACAAACGATGAAGGCATTTTTGAATCACGTGGTTGCCATTCAAATCCTTGATCAAGGTGACCACGTTGGGATCGAGTGCTGCAATGATCGTATAGATTTGATGGGGTGTTGATATAAATTCAATCAAGCGTTGTACAGCGCGTGTGCCATGCATGTTGAGTGAAATCCTGAGAATATCCGGTGCCACCGTATCCACCAAGACATTACGTTGATTATCATCACAATGCTCAATCAACTTTTGACAAAGGTAATTGCCAAAAGGTTCGGTCATCAGCTCCACAAAGTAAGGCTGGACTTCACCAAGGATCATTTGCAAATGTTGTTGATCATCTGGTTCCTCCAATTTCTTTTGTAAAAAGCGACATCCATTTTGGTCTTTGCATAAATCGTAAAGTTGACCCCGAAAATCATCCAATGTGGCACCAGCAAAGCGTGCTGCTGCTGATTCATCCGTTGTTGATGATAAAGAGGTGATTGGGCTACAACTCGTACGTCGACCAAGCATAGCAGCTGGTGGTGGTGGTGGGCGCATCATCATACTACTCGTGTTGTTGAGTTGTTTTGGTGTAGTGCTTGTTGTATGGGTGGCAAGGCCTTGTAGCATGGAATGAGGATAACAAGCATAAAAGGGGAGTTGTTGCTCCATGCTTGATACATGATCAGTAGCTGTATCCAAGGAGGATGGTGTTGTGGTGGTGGTGTCATGATGGTGATGAGTATATGGACATCGTTCTTGCAACATGCAAAAGCCATATTGATGATACTGTGGACAGGGTAGTAGTGTCAGATCATGATCGGCATGATAGGGTCGTAAAGCCGTGCCATGAAGATCCGAATAAGAATGCGAGGTAGCCAGCCTGCTGCTGCTGTTTTTGGATTTCATATTTGTCGGTAAGCAGTTGTATTTGCCATTCCCCGCTTCTGGCCATCCGTACGAAAAGCGTCTTGGTGATCCATAAAAAGCAGCTTGAGCACGTGCATTTGTAGGGAGATAAGAAGAATCCTCCTCTGTGGATGATGGGCTGAATGATGATGATGTAGATGCATTCTCCAAATATTGCGCCCACGACTTGCTTCTGAGAGAATCAACACTTCTATTTTGACGACAAGAATTACGCCGAAGAGATGATGTAAAATCAAGACAAGGTGACGTTGAAAACTATATACCCCATGATTAATGCCACATTCATTCAAGTCATTGTATGGACAAGTAGAAGCATCATACGTACCAATCCAGTAGGAGTTGTCGTATGAGAATGATACTTGTCAGTGGATCCTGCATAGCGTGAGGAAAGATATGGATCAACGAGTGGCAAAGTTTGAGGAGGTGGTGGAGGAGCAGGAGGAGTAAAAGGGTGGTGATGCATGTCTATGATTGATGTAAGATTAAGGTTTGCACAGTCAATTCCCAATCCGGTTGGCGTGTGTGTATGTGTGTGTGTGTGAATAAATGTTACCTAGTTGGCGTGGATCAGCGTCAAAGAGGAGGTGGTGATTTCTAGTAGAGAGGAGATTGGAAGGCGTAGGAGTATCCAACATGGCCCTATTATTGGTGGGTATTTTGTTGTGTTGCATTGATCCGACATCTACGCTCATAGAACGATGACCTCCACCATTACCACCCTGCTTGATTGAATCCTGTGGGCATGAATTCCTATCATATAAATGACGACATTGAGCATGGACGTTGCTTATGATGGTATCAATGGTAGTAGCAGCAGTTGTATTTATACCTGCGATCCTCCACCTTTAACTTGTCAAACACTGAACACAAGCCAGATTCTTCAAAGTTATCATTCGAATTGCGTCGTGATTGGGACGTTGATGAAGATGATGTAGTACAATTATCAATGGATGGTGGTGGGCGACATAAAGGAGATGATGATGTATCATAAAGAGGATGTATGCCAACTGAATAGCTCATGTCGACAAGCGAGCCCCTTGGTGGATGTTGTTGCTTCTCCATGAGATGTAAAGAGGAAAAAGAGAAGCTGAAAACGGGGGGCGAATGAATGATACTTTTATGTTTTGGATCGACAGATGCGTTGGTTGTGATCGTTTGTGAAAAAGAGAGGGAAGAAAAAGGAAAAGCCAAAATGAAAAAAGAAACAAAGCCTTAATAACCATCATGCAGGGGACAAAAAAATCATCCTTCCCAATACAGCATCCCTCATTCTTTCATTTACGTTATGTTATGACTGTGAGCTATGGGGTCAGGTACACTGCAATGTGCAATGGGCTCATGAGGAGCTTTCTGCCAAGAAGGCCAAGGAGTGCGTGGTGGTGGTGGTGGTGGAATAAACTGCGACTCTGATTTTATGCAGCTAGTTGTTGTACAAGATTGATACATAGCGTAAATGTGCAACTTGCGGCTGTGTTTACATTGATCAAACATGCCACGTATTCATATCGCATGTGATATCCAAGATGAGTGATGATGTCCTTTTTGACTGACAAAGGAACCATTGTTGTTATCCTAGTTAGTCAACAGCCAACTTTGCTTGTGTCACATTCCGCATTGCTGCTTCTGCTGATGCTGCTGCTGCTGATGCCGATTCATGGTTACCATATCATGCATAAAATACGGCTACTATAATCTTGTTTAATGGACGATAGAATACAAATCAGGAAGTGGCAAGTACAGCAAATGCATAAAAGGGAGGTGGGGGTCTGTGCTTTTTAAAAAGAAAGAGGTACCTTGTGTCACAGACCAATTGTTAGGCCTAGGTTGTTCCAATCTCTGTTCCCTTCCCTTTTACCCATATTTATCACCCACCCCTCTTTCTCCTCCACTATCCTCACTCTACTACTATACCTCCCGGACGCGAGTAAGCCATGAGCGAATTGCGCTACATTGGTTCAAAGATCTCGGTAAGTCCCGTCATTCAAAGGTACACGGCCCATGAGCTTATCTTTTTTCGTCGTCCTTTAGCTCGTGTCCAAAAGCGACATTCGTTACGTGGGGATTCTACACAGCATTGACCCAACGAATGCCACATTGTCCTTGGAGCAAGGTATGCTTTTTGCAGTGGGACTTGGTTCTCCAGTTGCCAACGTATTGCATAATCATAGTGGTATCCTATGGTACTGAGGGGAGACGAGGTGATATGCATGTACCTCCTTCAGACGCTGTATTCGGTCTCATTGTCTTTCGTGGTTCGGATATCAAGGATCTTCAAGTCTTTGAAGCACCATCACATGCCAAGGTATTGTCCTTTTCTTTATATCACAAGCAACCAACATTGGCTGATAAGGCTTCTATTAGAATAGCTACCATCCTCCTCCACAACCGATGATGATACCAGAACAGTATGGCTACTACTATTACCCACCTCCACCACCACCGCCATCTTCTTCATCACATATCCAAGCACCAGCAGCAACGCCCTATTTCCACAACACTGAGTATCCGCAGCAACCACCCTATCCAACGCCAGGTCCTACAACAATAACTCCAACAGTATTCAACTATCCAAGCTACTATAATGATCAACCCCTCATAACCGATGGTCCACAGATGCCAATCCCTGCCATACCTATGATACACAAACCAGAAATGCCTCCAACACCAACAACTCAAGTACCGCATACAGCTAATACCGAGGTAGGTCACATGTCTATCTTGTGCTGGGAGGGATCTTATATTGATGAGTCTTTTGAATAGGATGTACAAGAGCCCATATCAATGAAACCCGTCCGTAAACCCGATCTCAAGGATGATGAGAATGGCGAAATACCATCAACGACTGCGTACAACAACAGGAGGGAATCATGTGAGGAAATGGCATCGTCTATTGAACAACTCGCCAAGAGTGTGAGCGAACTTGGCATTGGGAAAGAGCAGCGGCGATCATTATCCAAAGGCAAGTGCTTTCAATTTATCGCATGTTGAATGACTTTTTAACGTATGATTTCATAAAACAGCAGAAAAGCAACCATCTCGTAGTAGCAGTGTCCGAACAAAGCGAAAGAAAAAGATACCAGTGCCTTGCCACGATTTCGATTTTGCGTCATCCAATGCCAAATTTGACAAGCAAGAGCTACGCCATCTTTTGGAGGAAGAGGATACTCAAAGAGTCGTGCCACAGTTTTATGATAAGAGCAAAAGTTTCTTTGATGACATTTCGTGTGAAGCAAAAGAGCAAGCAGATCACAAGGGAGCCAAGTAAGTCTTTTATTCTTCTATTAGTGATATGTCATTGCTTGGTATTGACTGCTATTGTTATTTTAGTTATCGTAAGAAACCCTGGCACGAGAAACAGCTGAATATGGAAACTTTTGGTGAACCATCAGCCTTCAGAGAGGGAGCAAGAGGACGAGGACGAGGAATGCATCGTGGCAGAGGAAATGGAAGGAAACAATTACGTGGTATAGCTTAGCGAATAATAAACTTTATTATGTAATTCAATGATTGTGCTACTAATGGCATTCGCATATGGTAATGAGGTGGGGTCTTGAAACGAACTGCTTATTGCGATGGGACGATCCACCAATAGTAACAGAGACGAGCTGCATGTAGCTGATTTCCAGAGCATCGTAACGATAATCGACAACCACATCCACATGATGATCATTTGCTTGCTTGCTGCTGAGATATCCAACCAAATCCGAAACTCCAGATTTAACAGTAACCCTTTGCCATGAGGCATTCACAAGCCAACTTCGACACCACTATGAGCCGTGGATCCCGCATGTTGTCAATACCATCTTTGCTCCAAGTCGAGGAAAGCAAAAGTCGTGCAATGATGGAGGCTATACCTGGTAGTCCGTCGTACGAACAGTGGATGCATTAAAGTGGAGTAGCACCATGAGTCGCACCAAGTTCCGCTAACAAACATGGTCGTCTCTTTTCGCCAGTACAGTAAAACGACATGCTTTACATGCTTTCTTGATAACAGGATATAGCCGAGAAAGAGCCTGCCACCTTCTTCTTTTCGTAAGTTCACTTGACTCGACAAATCCCAGAATGAACCCTTTACCTTAATGAATCTCTCAATAGCATTCTTGCTTCAAATAACCGCATCTCCGTCCCTTCCATAATCTGATGCTGCTGTTTCATGAATGCTCGTTACTTAACAGGTCTTGCTTTGTAAATCCAATACCATGCATACCAGTAAAACATGTGTCTTCCATTCTTGCTTTGAGGTCAATGTCTTGTTGCTGCCACAGGTACCATCATCCGACATATTCAAGCTATGGCATAATAAATGCAACGTAAGATACCACGAAGTTCATTCGCTTTTCGTGTCAAGATACGCAAAAGACGAGTGGCAATGTAAATGCATCTTCCTTGTGTGGTAACCATGGAACCAATACACACAACGGCCCCCTTGGACCTTGTATAAATTAGAGAGCAGCAAACTACACGTCAGCTTTAGTATAATAACGAACAACTTGAATAATAAAGTAATGCAGCGATTGAACGTACATGTTGTGGTATCGCAATGGAAGCTTGAGTCATGGGTAGATAGCACGCGTACTTGTTGTTGAATGTCTGCAACTGGAAAGTGTCGCCATTGACCACCGGTTCATCCAATTGACGCTGTACATTGAAAGGAGTGCCAGCTGTTAATGCGTTGTAGCTTGTCAATAGAGTTACTCTTACCTTGCTTTGGGAAGAGGGAGTGAAGAAGAAGGGACTCCTTGTCGTCCTCCCACTTCCCCATTTGTGCACTCCACGCCACCCCGCTTGCTATGGTTACTGTTGTGAAGATGTACCTCAACAACATCCTATACACTTGGGCCAACAAGAATAACCACTAGTCATTTTCAATTGAGCATAGTCCTCGCAATGAAGCTATCCATGAGTTTACTGTGGCCGGAGGTGGCGTGAATGTATGTCTGTGCACATCATCATCGTCATCAATGCAGCTCCACTCCTGAACTCGTCCAACCAATACAATGACTCCCCAACCAAACAGAGCAGCATCCTTGTATAAATCCATTGTCATTCTCATTTTCATAATGGGTACCTTCTTCATCATTGAATGCTTGCGCATAAAGAGCCAACGCTACCTAAAACCATCAGCATCATTCCATTTGTGCAACAACCTGTCAAAGGCGTGTGTGTAACCACCATTTGCCATTTCACGGTGTGTCTTTCACCTTGCATATACATAGTACTCTCGACACCATCCATTAGCAGAAAGTAGCTCCACCACGCTTACAGCATATGTAAAACATAAATGTACCTGTATCTCTAAACTTTACAATCAAACATGGGTTCTTTAATAGATCAACGTGCTTGCCGGGGTCAAAGGAATCTTGTGTCAAAGTATGAAGTTGATCGTGGCCAATCCCAGATTTCGCAATGTCGCTACCAGCCAAACTGGATCTGGCGGTCGACCTCTTCGTTGTATGGGGGCTGGTATGCCCCGAATTTATTGAAGGGAGTATGTCAGAGAGTGATACCCCTAAAATGATACAATATGTGGAAAGGAAAATATGAAAGAAGACAAAGGGTGAGAGCGCGCTAATCTGAATCATTAAGTCTCATAGAAGAGACACTCCCGGAGGAATTGGAAGTGATTGTTGTTGGCGGAAAACGTTTGCCCTGGTCACAAAGCTTAGTGTGAAGGGTGGATAAAATGGGCACCGGTGTAGTTCGAATAATTTCCTTGGCTTCATCAGACATGGGAAATTGCTGCAACAAAAGGTTGATGAAATGAGGACTTGGCGGAGCCGCAGATGAGTTGGATAATAACTTGTCATTTGTGGGTTCTGAAATATGATTGCTGATAATCATGTCGTTATGGGCTTCGATAGGTGAAATGTCGGTGCTAAACATTGAGACATCAGATGATTGGCTGCTGGTAGCAGTGGAAGTAGAAGACGATGGAGACATGGGTGGGTCAATGGTGGGCTTGACAATAGGTCGATGATTGGGACACTTAGCAGCGCGGTGACCATTTTGGCCGCAAGACCAACAGGGGCGATTTCGGCTTGGATGAGTAGGGCATGAAGACTTAGAATGACCAGATTTGTGACAATGGAGACAGTGAAGCGGCATTTCGGCCCATGTTGCATAAAACCAATCCTCGGAGTTTGGCCATGAAATCTTGTGTGAGAGTGACGAAGATTGCTTTGAACTTGAGACGTTTAAGGTTGCGTAACCATGCCCCATGAATAGATTGGAGTCATGATCACGAAGAATGCCATAATCCAGAACATCACCGAAGGGTGAGAGAGCCTTACAAATTCCATCGGTAAGCTTATCACGAGAGGTAAAAGGAAGGCTGCTTAGTCGAAGATGAATGAGACAAGAATCAGCTGGTAAAGGCACACTGGGCAAGATACGCATACCATCCTTGAAGACAAGGCCTGACGTACAAGCTTTTTGGTAAACGTTGGAGTCATCGATGAATAGTTCAACAATACGGCGAGCATGATCCGAGTGAAGGCGTGCACCACAATTGTTGGGAAAGCTTGCGTTTATATGACACAAAAGCGTAGCGCGATTTTCGGAACGAGAAGTGAAGTCAAAGAACAAGCTGGTACAAGAAGCAGGAGATCCACCGGCTTTCCACACATTCGAATGTACAGTATTGTCATGAACCGTTGCTTTCAACGAATCCCGCGTTGGGGAATGAGTACGTGTTGAGGAATGAGTACTGGTAACCTTGGCATAGGATGGACGCTGAGGACGAGACTGAGTGCCTGTTTCCTTATCAGGCGATTTGATTGAATTCGCGGAAGACATGGTTGACCTCTTCGACCACGACGACCCAAAAAATATTTTTTGGGCTAGTTGCGACATTGAACGTGAAACTTTCACACAAGGTGCTGTTGGCCAAGCCGAGCCCATTGCTCTCATAAAAACCCCACGTTTCATTGTAAAGTTTGGAGATACAGGCATCTTTATGTTTGTAAGCGTGATGCTATATGACAAGTGGTCTTTGTTTAATGTAAAGTAGCTAGACCCTGACAGAGCCAAAGATGCAGAAGGACCTCTTTGTGTAACTCAGCTACTTTGCATGACTGGAAGGATTGATGGATTATACTTTATGGTCTATCCACAATAGTCCATATATTGCGCGCTATCAGCCATTTCCTCACAATCAGCGTTGTTGCAAAATCCACTGCATGTGAACGATGCTCCTGCTTTAGACATTCATTTCCATGCTTCAATCTTGATCCGAGCTGATTTGGCTGAGCTACGGTCAAAGAGAGATTACATGAATCCAGACATCAGCATACGTTCGAATGTCTCAGCTGATTAATCCTTGTTCGACCGTAACTCAACCAAATCAGCTCGGATCAAGCTACTTTAGTCATGGAAATGGATGTCTGCAGCAGGAGCATCGTTCCCATCACGTACATTTTGCAACAATGTTGATTGGATAAAAGTGGCTGTTAGCTGCCAATGTATGGCCTGGAAATGAGGTTTGCGTACCTGTCATGCATCGTCCCTGAAGTCCGGACTTTTTAGCTGAGTTACCTAAAGAGGTCCTTCTGCATCTTTGGCTCTCCAGGGCCCAGCTACTTGACAATGAACAAAGACCACTTCTCATATAGCATCACGCTTACAAACATAAAGGTGCCTGTATCTCCGAACTTTACAATGAAACGTGGGGTTTTTATTAGAGCAATGGGCTCGGCTTGGTCAACAGCACCTTGTGTGAAAGTTTCACGTTCAATGTCGCAACTAGCCCAAAAAATATTTTTTGGGTCGTCGTGGTCGAAGAGGTCGACCGCCAGATCCAGTTTGGCGGGTAGCGACATTGCGAAATCTGGGATTGGCCACGATCAACTTCATACTTTGACACAAGATTCCTTTGACCCCGACAAGCACGTTGATCTATTAAAGAGCCCACGTTTGATTGTAAAGTTTGGAGGTACAGGCACCTTTATGTTTTACATATGCTGTAAGGGTGATGCTATATGAGAAGTGGTATTTGTTTAATGTAAAGCAGTATGACTATAATAGAGCAAAAGATGCAGAGGACGTGTTTGTGTAACTTGAGTCATTCAGCACAGGCGATGCATGATTCTTGTACACTATTTAAGAATAGTTCAAAATGCCAGCTAATAAACCATTCCTCCCATTCACCTTTGTTACTCGATCCAATGCATACGAACGATTGTCCTGCTCCAGCCCAGCATGCCCATCATTCAACTTTCTTGATCCGATGAGATTTGATTGAAAAATGCTCAAACACAGAAACATCATCCAATATCAGAAGAATCAAATTGGTAAGTTATTTGCAAACTGCCGGCTAATAGCCCATTCCTTCCATTCACCTTTGTTGTCGAATCCAATACATACGAACGAATGTCTTGCTCCAGCCCAGCATGCCCATCATTTAACTTTCTTGATTCGAGCTAACCTGGTAGTAAGGTAATGGCTGTTGTTGGATCATCATCGTTATCATGTAAAGTGTAAAATGGCACACACCCTTTTGCTATACGTGAGGATCATTTCTTTTATTTACGTGTACCGATTGTCTATCGTGAGGGTGATGATGACAATGGGTGGATGGTGTGTGTGGGGTCATTGAGTGGCCTCAGTGTAATAGCAGTAGGGGGATTTAAACTTGGGTGACAGCAGCTCCACGACTTGAGACAACGCTTCTCTTCTCCTTCTCCCTTCAACTCCAATCACGGTATCCCCATCATTCTAGTGCTCTTGTTGGTTGTGAGTTATCAATGTAGTTCTGAACACTGTTAGGCAGGGAGTGCAGCGGGTTGTTGTAGCCTTGGTGATATCGTCGCTCTTCTTGTTTGTTGTCCATGCCGATCCACGCTTGGTGCACCAGGTACATTCAAAGCCCATTGTTGAAGCAGAACTTGTTCCATTGACGTGTTAGCTTGTATAGACGGCAAGGGTCATCTACATTGGCTCATTAGCTCGCTCCTTGTTTCAACTCAAGTACGCTGTACCATTTCGGTTTCCTGTAACCAACAACAAAGGGTCTTTATGTATCTAAAAGAGGCAAGTGCAGTGAACAAAGGCAATGAATGAGGATGTTATTGAAAAGGTTCTTGGTCAGGTAATGCAACTTTGGGGCATGCTATCTCTTTGGGTTCGACTCCCAGCCTGTACCTTTTGTCCATTTGGCACCACCGCACAACAGAGGGCTGTTCTCGTGATATGTATGTTGGTGATTACTCTTTGATGATTGGGAAGGCGGGATCATTCTTTGATTTGGAGAGGATGAACGAATACAAGTATGAGCTCATGGGAATTATGAAAGTGATGGCACCGAACGGTGATTTGGTTACCTGATTCCTGCAAAATTGCCTTCTTCCACAGAGATGGCCACCCAAGGTATTATTGAACATCATCCTCCCAATACCAGATTTATTAATGTGCCTGTTTTACTTTCAAAGATAACGATGGAATGTGGATGATATCGATGACCACGACAATGACACAACAAGCATGGTTTACTCTTCTCTTGGCAAGACTCTGCTGCTTGATGAAGTCCTGCATCTCATTGGCACCTGAAAGGAAGCGTTCAACATTCCATTCACATGTCATTCTTTTCTGCTTGTGTCTTGATTGGAAGATTCTCACGACGGCGGCAACTATTATCATCGCTTTTTCAGCATCCCCACACAATCGCCCAGCAACTACCTCTTTACAAACTTTATGGGGGCAAATCCAATGGAAATCTAGTCATGGAATGCAAGCTATTGAATTACGGTTGGCCCAGATGGATACCGCACACCACAAAGATCGTCTCTCAGCTGATCAGCATCTGCCAAAGCTACCCGTGGGCGGTTCATTATATACACGGAGGTGATAAAGTTCATGAAGGTAAGAGAAAGCAAAACACGTGGACTACAAGCAAGATAGTAATGGGTCGCTTTGGAAAAGATGGTATTGGATGGCGATATCACCATGGCGTTGAAGAGGATCAAGTCGATTGGATATGTGCGCATCCTGTTTGAAGAAGACATACTATGTAAGCCGATGTACACGCTGCCAATACTGAAAAATGTGCTGACCTGTTTCAAAACCCCGTACGCTGCTAGATCTTTTGCGATGTACGCATAGTTTGGCTTGATACAACAAAAGAACCTGCAGGGAGAGATGGATGGACCTACAAACGTCTCCTTTCCTATGAATGGATTGATCTATCAGCTGTTGGCGCTGCAGCTCGTTCGACCTAGCACTCCAAGATGTTGATTAATCAAGTCATCTATCACAGCCTCCTTTTCTTGTATGGACAACAATTCCCACGCCCGCGCACGTATAAAGAAGGCTGTTGTCACCAGCATTATCATCAGCATCTCTTTCTTTTATTTGCTTGTGTATTTGATCAAGAGTTCCATCGCTTTGTAAGTATCAATGATAAGTTTTCTTTGCTATCCAATAGAAGGATACTGTACTCATTCAACATTCTCAATTAGTTCATTATAACTGATGGCCATTGTTGTCTTTGTGTGATCTTTGACCCCATTCCCTGATGGATCCTTTGTGGTATGTGTGATTATGTATTCCCTTTTGTATAAGTATCCATGTTTCTAGCTTGTATATTGATATGTGTTTGTTTAGTGATTTGCCTTCTAAAAGAGTTATGCGGCGATATCTATATACCTGGGAACATGAGTACAGATTATATCTATTATATTGCACTCATACGAAGATCATGTCACCGTTTTGTCAAAATTGTCGACATGCGAGTTTTCGGTGTATGAGGAGTTTTTGTGAAGCAAACAACAAGACCGACCACGGTGGTACGGCAGATGAAGGCGAACGATAATGAAGGATTCGAAGAGTGGCTCGATTTGATCACAACAAACCGACGACATATATCCACCATGATTTTCCAAGAGACATCCCTGCAAGCCAAGGAAGCCAAGGCTGAACCACCCCTCCTACAACAGTTCGCTTATTGCGATTTTTCCCATCGGGTTATCATCTCCTTGTATAACACCTCTCAAGGCACTTATGACAATGGATCTTTGCATGGACATACAGGAGTGTTGGCGAAAGGATGGCTGCTATTGTATTTCGATATCAGAAAGGCATACAAGCATGTATGCATGATCGTGATAACACGACGTATATGCATTATGGGTACATTCAACACCAATCAAATCAACCAAGCCGAGATTATTTCATCGAATCAAACCATTCATGAATAACGTCAACGACAACTTATGACATGATCTCTTATTCGGCTCGTCACCTCACTTGTTGGTGCCCAACCCATCCTGATGCACCGGATTTTTGATGAACGGGGGTGGTCTCGCTACTACACGTTCCTAACCGATGAACGTAACGATACACTGAATGGTAAGGGCAATGGCTACGCAACCCATCAGAAGCGTACAACATACAAACCGGACATGCCACCGTACATTGTCGTCGAACGAAATATGGAAGAAAACAACAACGTAGTAGTAGAGCTTATCGAATAAAAAAACGACTTTATCGCTCTATTATGTATTCCAATGATTATTATGGTTCTAATGGCAGTCGCATATGATAATGGGCAACGTCGTATCGGTAAAAGACCTCTTCATTATCAATGTGGAAGCCCAAGTGCTTATAGAAATCCACCTTGAAATGCTGCGCACTTAGGGTCAATGCTTGAACGCCTCGTGTCTTTGCACATTCAATGACAGCTTGTACCAAAATCTTTCCATAGGAACAACCCCGAGCATCTGACAAGACAGCCAATCGACTCAAGATGGCTACACCTTCTTCATCATTGATATGCATTCGTACTGTACCTACGGGTACTTTTTCAGCTCCTGCTCCTTGCGAATCATCACCATCCACGGTATTGGCAATAAGCAAGAAATGGTCGGCAATAGGATCAATGGGTCTACAGAGATGAAGCATGTTGTTGATATGCAATGCCAGCAATCGGATACATGAAGCATTATTGCGTACTCGTTTACTTCGATGTAGGCCGGGTATTTTTGCTCCACAATAAAGACTTGGTAGCGTACATCCATGCATTTTTTCTTATCCGATTCAGAGGTAGCGAGTAAAACCTCATGATTGTGATAGCGGCGGGTCATGATGTTAAAAGTAAAAGAAGAAGAATGATAAAAATGGATGATGATGCACCTTCACATTATCTTGACGCTGACAGGATGATCATCGATGAGTCACACACAGTACGTTGCGTGGTAGCATTAGCACCTCCGAAACTTCGGAAGAATGAAGCGCGCAGCCCCTTGTGGATATACATGGCTTCTTGTCATGAAAGCATTGTTGCATACAAGTACGCCTTCCCCACGATGAGCTACTTTTAGCATCCTTGTTTCTTTTACGACGTGTCATGATGCGACAATGAAACACTCAAGGATTGCATGATACGGGTCTTTATTCTACTACTAGTGGATATGGTCTATGTTTTGAATTCTAGTGTAATCCTTGATCCCGGAAGGTGGGGTATCCTTTATTAGCATATGCAAGATAAGAATCCATATAAAGACATGGTACGATCGGATCCTTGGATCACTCAGCGAGTGCGGTGGGATAATGAACATCAAATTGTGTCTCCGCGTCATGTGCGCTCTCATCTTCTTTCATGTACACAGGTAATACATATCATATAGGAACAACCACCCACCAAAAACGACATTCCTGACACGCAACTTGTAGACTCTGATCCCGATTACCGATCCACAAGGACACGATCAGGCATTCCACCGCCTTCTTCACGAGACTTTGAACGCGTTTCTAGTCGCGATCATCGATGGGATCGATCCCAGCAACAACAACACCAACAACGCCGCATGCCGACGCATCACGATCGACCACGACCCATGCCCGTAGATATGCGCATCAGCACAGACTTTATACAATGCAAGCCTGAGCAACGACTTGGTACTGATGATTTGGTGGCTACTATTCGTATCAAGACTGGTAGTGCTGTAAGTTTTTGCATATCCTTTTCCATGCCAGCAAGATCACTCTATTCACATACACTTTCACTCTTTCTCCTAGGCAAGTGGACTCTTTTGGGATATGCCAGAATTGACGGATCAACTCACACGTTTACGAGTAAGGAAGGATGGTTACTTTGGGTGTATTAGTGTATATGCTAACCCAGGGTTTTCTTCAGGAACGTGTCAAGGATGCCACATCCGAGGCTCGTGGCAAGAGTAATCCTTTTGAACGTATCAACAAGTCGATCTTTATCAATCGTGCTGCGACAAAGTTGGCTGCCTTGGATGCTACCTTTGGTTTGACACGCACACAAGGCAATGAGGTATGTATATGGATAGAAGGATGGGACCTGCATGTATATGAATGCCAACCCCCCTTTGACATGATCTTTAGACATTTACATTTGCCGATCTTTGTGGTGGCCCGGGTGGATTCACAGGTAAGTCAAGATTGGAAATAGGCTTGGATTGGGTATACTCATAGGATACATATAGAATACTTGTTATGGAGAGTGCATAGCTGGGGAGGATCAGCCTATGGTTATGGTATCACCCTCAAAGCATCGCCACATGAAGATCAACTCAATTGGCACACGGACAAGTTTCGACCTGATGTACCTTTGAATTTCACCAAAGTCGATGGTGTCGATGGCACAGGTAAGTGTTCTACTAAGCTAGTGAAAGCAACGGATTAATGACATTCATTTTCTTAGGTGATCTCTACCAAGATGCCAATATCCGAGAATTTGGATCCATTGTACAACAATACACGCGTGATCGAGGTGTTGATTTGGTCGTTGCTGATGGTGTAAGTGATTGACATGGATGGATGGATGGATGGATGCGTTGATATGGGTATTCATGAATCATCCTTGTATCCAGGGCTTTGATTTTACGGGACGCGAAATGCATCAAGAACAACTGGCACGTCGTTTAATCTTATGCGAGATCATTACCATGTTGACATGTTTGAGACGAGGTAATTGAAGAAGAGGATAACAATGCTCCATGATCTAAGCCTTTATCATCTAGGTGGCAGCTTTGTCTGCAAGTTTTTTGACATGTCGCAACAATTCACTGCCAACCTTGTGTGGATCCTGTATCAACTCTTTGACACGATATGCATCACCAAACCACTTTCAAGTCGACCTGCCAACTCGGAGAGATATATTGTTTGCAAGGATCTCCTTACACAGCAACCTTCCCGATTAATCCAAGCTTTATCGGATCTCAATCAACGTTTTGAAAAGGAAGAGATTAGCAGCTTTATTCCTGCAGCCATCTTGGAAAGTGATGAAGAATTCGTGGACTATATCAAGATGAGGAATCTAAGGTATTTTTAAGCGAGCGGGGCGTCCTTAAAAGACCATATACACTGATGCATCGTTATGTAGATTCGCAAGCAAGCAGATTGAAGCTTTGGAAGCGCTGGTGCCTTATATCAATGATCCGTATGTCCTTTGCCCAACCATATTCACGTGATTTATATACTAATTCAACACACACACACATATGTAATAGACATCGGCCTGCTGCTCATGATCAGGAATCGATACGACGTGTCTGTCTACGAGAATGGCGTTTACCAGAGTAGTGGAGATGAATAGGATATATTTGTAAATACATTGACCAGCGTTGTATGTTGTGTATGTTGGATGGAGTGCGTGGGAAGAGGGGGAAAATGCCATGCAAAATGGTGTGCGTGTGTGTGGTACGTGTGTTTTTACGATGACGACTCCTTTTTGGCTGCATCCTTGAGCTGTTGTTCCTTGTAGGTGTAATAGAGAGAGCCACCCACCATGGCCAACACTGTAAAACCTTGAGCAGCAACTATAGAAAAGGGTTGTTGTATGAGTCAAATGATCCATCTTGACCCTGTGTCATCTTTTCATACCTCGAAGACGGAACATGTTGTTTGCATAAGCGCGGTTACCAGTCTTGACGCCCACAGTAGCAGCAATCAATGCAAAGCAAGTCAATGCCACGCCTATCGCCCATTTGTCGTTAAGTCAATGTTCAATACCAAGGGTCAAAAACATGTACCTGCTGGGACAAGGGGTTCTTCTCTAGACTTGCGTTTCATACGATCCCAAGCAGATTCACCTTCCATGGCGATTCTCATTTGGTCCAGTTCCTCTCGTGTATATGGCATAGTGTGGTGTGTGCAGCAAAGAGACGAGCTAGTTTAGATTCCCATGTTTGTGCATTTTTCTTTTCCCGCCCTCCTACATGAATGAATTCAGTGGTGTATGTTTGAAACTCTTTATGAATAATGATGCATGGATACAATAAACAATCATTCAAGTGGTAGTTTAGTCTATCTCATTGGGTCATTTAATGTCATGGTTGGCATGCGATTGATAACATATCAAAGGATGAGGGTTGCCCTGAGCGCGCTACAATATCTTCCCTTTGCCGCCCCCTCTATGTAATGACTTGTCTTTGATAGAAATGGAAAGTTAGATAGCCACTTTTGGTATAAGTTTTGGCAAGTCTTTGTTTCTGCCTCGTCATCCTCCATCATTGCCTAAACTTTACAATTCCTATCTTTGTTCGCGACTGGTCTATGGATGTTCAAAAACGGAGCGGCGCTTGTTGACGACGACGACGTCATTGTGATTTTCTCCGTTAGACATTTTTTGGTTGCCAAGTGTGTCATTCGTATGATATACATGTTTCTATCCGTAATGAAGGGAAAAGTAACCATGGCAACACAAGGATCAATGTTTATTATGTAAATACAAAAACAATGAAAGAAGAAATAGAACAATGGGAGTTGACTTTTTTAATTTTGGGTGGTGCCAACTTTACGGAGTATGATTACATACCACGTGGAAGAGGATCATACCCAATCAACTGGTAAGGAAATGACAAAAGGATGGTATGTACAACCAGCCGTAGTTTATATATAACAAGTACTGAAGTAATAATAAAATGATATCAAAGGCCGGGGGGATGAGAGAAAGATAAAAAGAGGAATGCTTGGAGATGGGGGAGGTGGACATGAAGATTCAAGAACAGAACCAATCCATGTTGGCAGTACAAAAAGCTACTCTTGCTCCTCCTTTGTCCTTGTTGTATTCAAATTGAACACCTCCACCAAAATATCCCTGAGATCGTTCAAACCAAGGTGTGCGAGCGGGATTGACGGCATGTAAACTTCTTTTGATAATGACATTATTGTGAACCAGCACAACAGCCATACCCATTACACCTGCCACTCCATTGGTTGTCGTTGTTGTTGTCGTTGCTGATGATGGCGGGTGAATTCTCACCCATTTGTCTTGGTCATCATTGTGAAATTCGATACGATGCTTGGTATAATGAAAGCTTGCCAATGATAGAGGTTGTGCTATGGAATAGAATTGGCCGCAGGGTTCGGCGTATGTCAAGTTGGGCAAGGGTCTGCCAGGAACGAGATAGGCTTGAAATGCAGTTGGATCCACCGTCAAGAGAACATGTATATGGCGTTCGTTAAAAAAGGGATGGGCAATTAAAAGGCGGTCAATGCAATCATCTTGGACGAGGCGAATAATGTCTTGCACTGGCAAGTGGGAGAGAATGAGCCATACAAGCTCAAGGGGCAATCGAGGAGAGATAATATCGGCCAGATGCTGGAGATTCATCTAACTCATGAGGAAGCTTGTGTGTCGAAAACAACAAGTAGTAAAGTAAAAAGAGAGAGAAAGGACGTGAGACAAAGGGTGTTGTTCGAATCGATGATGTCCTCTTTTTATATCATCATTCAAACACAGAAACATATTTGTGTCACCACATCGTGCATTTGCATGCATTTCTCGGTCCGGACCCGTAAACTTTATTCGATCGATTTACATCTCTGCAGCCAGTAATTAGCACAAAAAGATCATCAGGATATATAACCACCACCATGTACACCATTGGATGCATGCATGTCATTTGTTGTCAATCACCCATGACAACCAAAACAGGCTCGATTGTCCAAAACCAGTCTCATCACGCTGACCCAATCCGTTTGGTTGCAGCGATCATCAGCGGCGGCCACAAAGGAGAAACCATGCGGGGTGTAGATCTATACATTGGGTGACAACAGCATCACAAGATATACGTTTCGGTGTTTACGATCTTTTGGGTGAATGCACCGTTGGCCTTGTTGATCTCACCTTTCGTGTGTACATGCAGCTGCATGGTGAAACCAAGTGCTGGTTGTCACGCAATAGTTCACAAGCTAACAGCGTGCATGGTCGGTACATTGCCTACTTCCTTCACGACGACGCCTTCATCTACTAGCAGCTGCAGCAGGTCATTCTTAAGAATCCCTATCGAAGGCGTGATCGAACGTTGTTGGAGGTTGATAAAGGACGATACATGATGTAAATAACAAGATGTATAGTTGCCATGGCATTGGTGCTGATCATTACTTACTTTGTGATTCAGCAAGTTTCCCCAAAGAAAGTGATGATAAAGATGATGAATCAACAATACCGCCATATGACGTGAGTGTGCGCCTTTTTTTGTGAAACCTTTTTCGCTCATCAGTTTCATACATGCTCTGGATCTAACGACGACGAGATGATGCTGGGTTCTAGTATCGTATCCGAAATGTAAGATTTCTATTGTAGCGGAACATTGAATAGGCGGCTTTAGCAATAATACAATACTGGTTCTTTCTAGAAGATGAATCATCAGCAACGACTCCCAAGTGTATGCATTCCCTCCATCCCCATGGCTTGCTATGAAACTAATTTGGTTTCACGTGAGCATCTCGAGCTGAGTATTCTACATAGATGAGACAAGGCCAGAGCATGGAAACATTTTACTAACCAATCCACGTCCCTGCTCTTGAGCAAAGTCTTTGCTATTGGATTCAATATGATACATACCATGCGATGGATCATCCTATGCCGGAAACAAGTACAGCGACCAGCTTTCATTTCCTTCATTATGATGTATAACACGTTTGAATACGTTGGCCATAACACGATTGCGCAATGTTAAAGAAGATGCATGGTGCTCAACTTTAATGTGGAAACCACGATTACGCAATGCCGGTGAAACCTGATAGCTGATATCAAAGGTGATCGGATCATCATCGCAGCTTGCCGAACATGCATACCAATATTAAGAGTAGGTTGACAACAATGGCAAGTCACTTTTGTAATAATGGGGATGCGCCTAACGCGGTACAAGTGATTGATTTCATTGATAAATTTTATCACCTGCCATAGTTTGGCCGATGTATGTGTAGACAACATTACACCTAGGCTCTTCAGACTTAATCCTGGTATCTGCGCCCCATCACTAATATCAGCTCATGCATCAATTTATCAACCATTCCTAACAAACAGAAATACCCACGCCCACCATGCACAATAAAAGAATGTTGTCGCCGCCCATCATTCTACCAGCACACGTCTCTTCCCTTGTCATACTTCTTTGGTTGCTTACAAGGCCAAATGTCCAAGGTTTGTGTGTATCGCATCTTTCAACCAGTGAACAAGTGCTGATCTTCGTGTACATTCATAGTGCTTTGTAACGTGGCCGTCATTGTGATATTGGACCCTCATAATAAGGTAAAGCCTGATCATGTTGTTTGATGAGTCACTGCTCATACGCGCTACTCCTTGTTACTTTCGGCATAGCTATCTCCTGTGATGCATCTGCTGAAATTGACATGGTGCATTTGACATGATGCAAATAGCAAAGTCCGGCCGTAACCAATACCGAATGGGCTGGGAGTCGATGCGACATGTTGTGGGTCCCACGTCTTGCAATCCAGCAATCTCTCCCTCCCATTCTTGCGGAGGTTCAGTAAACGGTGAATTCGCTTCATCAACGTTTGCTTGGTTGTCCTAGACCACTTGCGTCAATAAAGTATCTCCTATTATCAAATTTCACACAAGTCGACGGCAACCCTTCGTTACGTTCAACACCAAACTACGATTGCTTGCGGAAGGGCATGCACAAGGCCTTTTCAAACGATTTTCAAACAAGGACAGTCTCCGAAACCATTTTTCAAAGTAACTGTCATTCCATTCACATACACCCCATCTATTTCCTCCTTGCTCAATAGTGACTTTGCATAAATAAAATACTTGAAAGTAGATTCCTTGGTGGCATAAGAAATGTAGTAGGTCCTTTTAAAGGGAGGAGAAAGCCACATTGTGGCAAGTGGCGGTGGTGGGATTAAGAATCATGAGGCACTTGCATGAGCGGCAAGAGTCACTTTTGGATGATAAGGTTCTTCCGAGTTGCACAAACGACAAAATGTCGGATCTGCCACACGACACGGACACCACCCATTATCATTTGAACGGCCCGATTTACCGAAAACATTCTTTTTAATATATGTGCACGGGTTGGTTATATACAATAGACAACACTATAACAAAGGAATGTGAAGATGGGGATGAAGTGATATATATAAGAGGCACAAAGAAGGGGGGGATATGTGAAGAAATGTAAAGAGTAATAGTGAAGAAGAGGAAGGATGATAGGGAAAAGATTACACGCGACGCCAGCCGTAGCCTGAACGCATGGGATATTGCTGGGACCAAACCATCACAGGTTGTTGACGACGACGGATATGAAGCCATTGCAACAAGGCTGAAACAACGGTAAGAGCCAAAGTACCACCAAGCATTCCACGTACACCGGAGCTGGATTGTATAAGTGTGTCGACATTTCGTGCGTGTAGGAATGAAGCAACGGCTGTGGTGAAACCTGTTTGCACATACAAATCGATACCAAAGAAGATAAGGAAGGAGCCGATAAATGCAGTGGCAATGACAATCATGGGACGTTCAAGGAAAGCCATCAATACGACGCCAACGACAACGCAGCAAACAATGAGAATGGCACGACCCCAGTTGGATTGGATAACGCCATTATCAGACCATGATAGGAACCACAATGCTGCAAGGTAACCAAGCAATGCACCCAATAGATACACTGCAAGGAAGAAACAGCATGACAATAATGCACCAGCCAATAGACCTACGACCACTGATACCACAAGCAGGATCGTTTCAGTGTTGCTTCCATAATCGGGTTTTGCGTTTGTGAGGATAATGTATGCAACGTTGGCACCAACGTAAAAGCCGACAATGAACATGGTGAACTTTTGATGCACACCTGATTGGGAAGAGGAAAAAAGCAGGCTTAGTCGTGCTGTCCTTTTTGTAAAACCTTTCCACCCAAGACCACAAAGTATGCTTACCTCCCAAGAAACAAAGATATAGACCAGAGATAAAGAGAATGATAGATAAAACAACACCATGCACGGAAATAGTATGTCCAGAAACTAAAGTAACATGTTAATGTCAATGCATAGGACAACAACGTAAGGAAGAAAATGACACGTACTAGGCAACTCAATAGTATTTTCACCATCCAAAGGATCTCTGGCAACCAAAGGAAGCGCGTTTGCAGCAAGGCATGCGATTAACCAAGTCAATGTGTAAAGAGCTCTCTTCATGTTGAACAATTGCAGGAGAGAGAGGAGACGATAAAGCGACGAAAAATAAAACCAGGAGAAGTAGAAAAAAGGTGTGTCTTTATATAGTTGGCTCTGTACAACCTTAAAAGAAGCCCACCTGCTCGGGGTTTTGCTTGGCAAAGGAACAAAAGTCGGAGCACAATACAAGGAGCCGTGCCTGGTACGTGATTGTTGCTACTTTGTTTCATGCTTGTAAACTCACGCTTAGATTCACTATTTAAGACGTTGTATCCTTCCTCCCATTTTCCTTGATCAAATGCTCATTATGAAATTTAAATTTCACTTAGGTACCTGCAGCGAAAAGGAAGCATGCCACTCATGTGCCTTGGCACTGATGCGGAACGCTTATCCGGAAACGCAATCACTATTTTTAGATCCTCGTCGTCCTCCTCATGACATCAGTTGTAGAACCTACCAGATGTCTTGTTTTGTCGATTTGGTTGCCCAACGACGACTCAGCCTCTATTCTTTATATGATGATGATGGCCTTGGCATGCGGGGAAGAAGATGAAGAATACATGCATTCATCTCCCATCTTAAAATTAGATAAGATGCTCATGCATGGGGTGCATTATTGTTGTTGTTGTTATAGTCTGTGTATGTGTGGTCATTGATTTCATTCGTGATTTACACCATCGTGATCAACCCAATAAAGAAATGATTGGTGCTCATAACAGCTTGTTTCCAGACCCCCACCACTGACACACTTTTGGCATTACTCAGTCCCAAGATACTGGTGCGATTGCATTGTTCTTTGTGCGACCGGATCAATGATGTAAAACCCTGGAGAGCACAATTACTACCACTCGCTCTTCTTCATGATGTCAAGCAATTAGATGTATCTGCCAGCTTGGCAATCCCTTTTTATTTGACCATGGCAATAGATCACTCGTTTTGGCCCAATCCCAAAGCCGATTTGCCTTAATTAAAACGCCTAATTCAGCAGCCAATTCGAAATCCAAGATCGATCCAGACTTTTTTTTATTCATACAATCTCCCAAAAGCAATTAGCCACACAATGATACAAGGGAATGGTGGTGGATATAGGATCGTGTTGTTTATATATCATGTGAATAAATATCATCATCTAGTCATTGCCAATCCGTACTCCATTCTTGGGTCCGTGCGCTTGCCCAGTTGTCGAAATCGGTACTCTAACAACGCAAATTCCCTAGAATAAAATCAATCATGCGTCCTACCAACCATAGATTATCCTTGGTGTTGTCAGGCACAGAGTCCAAACGCTCAAGCTGCTCGTTAGCATAATCCTTGGGTACAATGCCTGCATCTCGTCGAATCGTAAGCACGGTCTTGACGAAACCTCGCACATATTCAGGGTGGCCTTGTATGGTGATACATTGATAGTCATCCGAAACGAATCCATGGAAGGGTGTATGAGGTGCTGTGGTAGCCAAATTGTGGAAATTGGGTGGTAATTCCTCAACATGATCTTGATGCACTTGGTGGATACGCTAATAGCATAACGATATTAGCCCTTGATCGGCGTATTTTCTTTGTCACCTTTTGATAGTTACCAAGGATGATTTATCCGTTTTCAGAAATTGCTTTCCCCATGGTGTAAGGTTGATATCAAAGACGCCAAACTAATACCCATATTACACGTTAGTGAACAGCACGTTGTATTGAATGATGACCCACACTTACCTCCCATCCTTTGGGATTTTTGACACAAGTTCCTCCACATGCACGTGCAATGATCTGGTGGCCAAAACATACACCCACAAGACGCACCTGCGAACGATAGGGCTCGGTCCTCATCACTTTGACAAAGTCGACCAACTTTAGAATCCATGGATCATCAAGGTAAGCCGATGCCACTGAACCGGTAATAACAATGCCATCGAATGTCTTGTTGTCAGCGAGGTCTTGTAGGTCTGGATACTCTTGCTTGTGAACGACGTCGAAATGCTTCCAAGAGATTTGTACATCGCGGTCTCCAATGGCTCCATTGAACACTTGAGGAAACAAATGGGGATAGTCACCGTATTTCTCCACTACTTCTTTTCGAGGGGTATCGCAAACGAGAAGAGCCAAATTCAACTGACGTGGCATGGCGGTAGAAGGACAAGGAAGTGTGTGTGTGCGTGTGAAAGAAAGAGGCGCCTCTTTAAACTGCATGATCGATCTCGGCTTTTCCCGCTCAATACCCCACGTGAGGCCATGCACGGCGCTTGTTGACGGGGCTCCTCTCCTTCCTTTACTCTTGACACCAATGCACATTCGAGGTCCATAGGCAATTGCAGCTGCCATTCATATCGACATTGAGCATCCCATCAGCAGCATCTTGACCTTCACGTTCAACAACCCTTTGTAACACGCCACGTAACACGTCAGGTGCACAACGTAAGACGCTGTATCCAAGCTCTTTGTAAGTTGCCAGTATGGAGCCATATTCTACCACGAACGACTTGTCTCAGTGCTAGGAATGACTATCGATATGCCAATAAGGATCCCAAGGATGTCTTTGGTAGTGGACGACGTAAAGCATCACTCGTACCAGCACATCCACCAACGTTTTGTATGATAAGAACGCTCAAAAGATCCATATGGTTCATCATGCGGAGGCATCATTTTCCATTACGCACACAACATTTGTCATCATCCACTACTATTGATACAGCCATGCATATCGGATGGCGTCAAATGCATCAAAGCGTTATGATGTAACAACATGCAATGATGATACGACATCACGATAGCGCACTACAGCATCAGCAGCTAGAAACACAAGATGAACGGCAACCAGTCAACTGTCATGGCAACATCCCCAAGCAACATTGACATCGTGACAAGCGTGTGGCTATGACGTACGTATATAGGAGTGTAGCAGCATCCCATATCATTTCTTCTATTAATGCGGCATCATCCATTCGCCAACCCATCTTGGTACCTCTCCCCACCACTTAGCAAGTACACGTAGATGCCTATCATTTATAAAAGAAAACGCTATTCAAGTAAAATGCTATTGAAATCTATTCCTCGTGCTGTTCAAAGATGTGGAATTTATAGATGATAGTATTGGGTAACGCTAGCAATGCACTACCGCTCTCTAGTGGCGTATTACATCACTTCTCATGATGCATGGGACCATGAATCACTCGTTACTCTAGTATAGTCGTGGCCAATTCCCACGTTGATATCTGATGTTGAATCAGGGCTGTGGATGTTATCCGAGCAAGATGATGCTATAATCAAAAGAAATCGTTTTCAATCATCACCTTCTTTGTACGGTAATGAGTACGATCGTAGTTAACAAAAAGTGCATCGGTGCGGGGTAAGTAAGCCATTACGCATGTAACACCAGCAACGTTTACTTTGGTATTTAACAACCGGTGTTGAGTGGAATGACATGATTGCATCCCAGCATCAAACTTGTGTCAAAATAAGCCTTCCCATGATAGTAGTAAGCATCACACGCCTTTGTAATGTTATGTAAAGTAGACATCATGCTGCCAGTTGTGGTAAAAAGCTACTTTCTTGGGTGCTGGTGTGGCTATTCCGCTGGATTTATTTATGTATCACAGACATTGTCAAATGTAACACACAGCTAGCAAGCGTCGATCAATTTTGTTTTGTTTGCAATTGCGTCAAGAATGTGGCAATGTATACATCCGATATGGGACATTGTAAATGAAGAAGCCTTTATTCTCTTACGTAAATCTCTAAAGAGTAGGCAAATGCAAGAGACATGCTTATACAAGAAGGCTTTGAGAAAGCTTAAAGCGATTTAATAAATAGATTGAGACTAAGTACTGTAGTATAATATTTGTACAGACACCAAATCGGATGTGCTTTGTATAGCAACAACGAAAACATTGCTATCGGTCATTACAACATCACCACAGCTACACCAACAACAACAGCAACCAAAGCCGATGTCATGGATCGGACACCGATATTGTTAGCAGCACTCTCATCCACCGATTGTGCCGAAACGGATTCATCTGAAGAAGACGAGGAGGAGGATTGTGACGAAGAAGAATCACCAGCACTTGCGGTAGAATCCGATGGCAATGAAGAAGTAGCTGCAGGGGATGAGCCACTATCACTGGATGGCGATGATGATGGTGATGGAAGAGAAGATGAGGATGGCGTATTAGGGTTGCTGCTACCGCTGCTGCTGCTTCCTCTTGATGGATCAGCAGGAGATGGAGACGAAGAATCGGTGCTGCTTGGTGCAGCGGAAGAGTTTGGAGTATCAGATGATTCTCCTGAACCAGCACCCATTGGTCCACTATAATCACCAGGCACAATACGTTCGCAACCGGCTTCACTAATTCCTCTGTTGCAATCCGATTCTGAATTCTATAGAGGGCATGAGTAGGCTGTTGTTGGCATTTTTAGCACAAGATGAAACTTACACAGCAGCGAATACAATAGGTATTAGAGGATGGCTCAATAAGGTTCACGAAATACTCATAACCAGCGCAGCTTGCTCCATCGGGTGCTTTGACGTCGTACTGTCTGTGTGATAAATAAAAGTCGTCATATGAGCGGAAAGAAAGCTATAGATCGCTGATGGTGTCCGACAACATTTTGTATGCAGCCCAATTACATCAACAATAACCCCCCCAGGGTAAAAAAGAAAAGAAAGGATGATGCTTACCCTCCACCATCAGTGGGATCCAAGTTAGCTTTACTAGGATCAATTTGACCAGTGACCTATATTAAGCATGGGAGTAAAAAACATCCATTGATGATAAGTATGATATTCACACGCAATAACAACCGAGAATAGCATACCTGAACGTAATCATCTGTAGCAACAAAATGGGCAGATTGGATGAATCCTGAAGGAATAGAATCGGCACCGGTTGCTTTTGGTGTGCTGCCCATACAAAAAGCATCAGCTTCCGTTTCAGAGTCGGCAATGAGACGATCAGTAGAATCAGTGGGAGGCAAAAAGGTGCAAAAGTTATTGGCATCAGCGACTTGAATAACCATAGCCGCTTGAGCTTGTTGGCTCACAAGAAACAATGAGCCCACAATTAGGGATCCAAGCATTGATTGAAGCATCTTTGTGATTATATGAGTGGTTTTGGGAGTGAAAGAAGGATGAGTAAAAGAAGAACTAGAAAGAAAAGGTATAAAAGAGGGAAAAAAGAGAGCGCTATTGTGTTACTACAAAGAGATCCACAGGTGGGATAGCAGGATATTCCTGGGCATTTTATACAAAACAGGGTTCACTGAGATCAAAAACACAAATAGTCCTATTGACGGTGGCACAATTGCTAATGCAAAGTGATACGAATGGTTCGTGCAGCAGCAGCTCTTACGCACACACACACACACACACACACACACACACACACACACACACACACACCCATTCGCACACACACAAAGCAATTTGGCCGACGCAATTGAGTCGTCGTCATGGCCCATAATACATCCTTTTACGCTTTACAATCCCTATTGGGTCCAGGTCATACATAGCCCATAGCGAGCACAAATATGGAACACACGCATCTAGATTGCCTTTTTATGGGTCGAGGGGAAAAACAAATGGCAGCACAATGGCACACCGCTTCCCATTGTCGCAAACTAAAAATAACGGGCCAAGGGAATAATCGTCCCGAACAGGAAGAATGGCTTGCCGTACCTATGTTCGTTGTTACCATACAACACCTTGCTGGCACTAAAATGGGAATATTCACGCTTCGTACGACTTTTACACAATCATCCGTTATAGGATATTTATTTAGTAGCAATGTCATGTCGTGCACCAAGAATACCCATTGAGAATGATCTTTGACAATGAATGTTCCAGATGGCGGGATGAAAATGCGAGACATTTTCGAGTCTTGGCTCACGTGGCCGAACCTGCAAACATTGATGGGGAGGTGTCACTGTCAATGCTGCTAAATTCAACACCAAGCGAATTACATGCTATCATTGTAAGGATTGGTAATGGTAACAAAGAAAGCGTTTCCTCGGGTAATCCATTGAACAGGGATCATCGGAATGACACCTTGGATGTTGTCGTGTCCCATTAGAGAATGAGTAATGCCTTTATTACTTGTCACCCAAACCCATTAAGGGGAATGAATCGTATTAAGGATGTCTTTTTCCTATAGCTTCTACTACTTGACCCGATAATGATTGGCTATATAGTTTGTTGACGTCTTTGCATGTATCCTTCGATCAATGTATATGGTGTCCAGGCCCTGATGATATTTTAGGGTGATACGATTGTGGATTTGTTATGGATGATACCTCCAATGATGCTTTCTAAAAGGGACATTACGTAGAATGTAGCTACTTTGAATTGCACTCACACAACGCATACAAGACCATGAAAGCTATGCTCTTGCCTTAGAGCAAACATGAATCTTACGTTTTAGGTATCAGCTTGCAATGTGCATCAGCTACTTGGGATGGTCGTAAATCCCAGGAGGCCATTCATCACGATTCGTTGCTAGGTACTAAATAGGATGTTGCCATGGTTATGGTACGTT
This sequence comes from Lichtheimia ornata, assembly GCF_029851405.1. Taxonomy (NCBI): domain Eukaryota; kingdom Fungi; phylum Mucoromycota; class Mucoromycetes; order Mucorales; family Lichtheimiaceae; genus Lichtheimia; species Lichtheimia ornata. The sequence goes on from NW_026695354.1 coordinate 352,834, forward strand.
TCGAGTCGTCAAGTGAATTTGCACGTTGTTGCTATGCACGAAAATCACATTACCCTAGATCCGATTACTTGGCGTTGCATAGCAACGAGGTCTAGTCATCCATACTTCACATTTTGGTAATGGACCCTGTTATCCTTTTTGGGTCTTTAGGCAAATTCGTTCCTGCAGTACGGTGATTCAGAGTGTTTCCGGTTTCGTCATCATCATGTTGTTGACAAAGTCAACGCCTTTTCTCATGAGATCACGGCTGATGCACCTGCGATGTTGAAGTGTGTCATGTAATGCTTTGTTTATATTGCTGAGCACTCATTTTGCATATTTTCATATGAAGTGGCTCACCTTTTGGCATCATCTGATGCGCTTGTTATATGAACATTGCGAGTCTTTTGATGATGGGAAGATTGATTGGGTTCACCACCGTTATCATTTCCAATCTTGTGTATTATTGTTTATACGTTTCTTGGGTACACATGCGTGCATGTGACTCGTCAATCGCCATCTCCACATTCTTTGTTTCCACTTCACCCCCTCCCCCAAAATCATCCACCCCCCAGATCGTCATGGATCTGGGTGCTTCACTTGCATACATCAATCGGATGAAACAACCCCATCACACCCGTCACCCATAAAATGGAGGCTCATTATTGGTGTTTTCATGATCCATCTATGCTAGGAACCGCCATCAAGATGCGTGACAGGAAGATGTAGAACAACAAGCTTTTTCTAAAAGCATGCACCATGAGCAGTGGACATTTGTTTACTTTCCCTCGTGGTTTACCAGCTGTTGTGTCTCATGAGATGGGCCACGAAGAGGATGAGCTCCTGCATACAATATAGTAAAGTGGCCTCCTCATATCCGTTGTTGTGTGGTACGATGGTATTCTTGGGCAATGGTATTAAAGTTGGGCTTATCACCACGGCTTTATTCTTCCTCAGCTATCAATGATGGGACTAATGTATATGTCATATGACAGTATACATCCAAAAGAGCACGACATTTGAAAAACATTTAATCAGTAAAAGTGATAAAGTACTAACAATAATGATAATGATGACTATGATGCAACAAAAATGAAAGCGGGTATGCTAATGAAGCGAAAAAAGGTCAAACAACAGGGTCCTGCAATTCCAAGGAATAGCTTCAAAGCGTGCGAAATTTCATGTATTCAAGGCGACGAAGCTCCGGAACGTTCACGTGGATGTTGTTATTGCCTGACAGCCGGTGTCCTGTTTTCTGGTGACGATGTTGCTTGGCCCTACCTTTACAAGCTGATTCTTGATGTCGATTCAAGCTGTCTTTACGAGAAAACGTGCGTTGGCATGCAAGGCAGATATGAATCCTTGGTCCATGAACACTTCGTAGGTGACGATTCAGATCCTGTGGGCGTTTAAATGTCCCATCACATATGCCACATGCATAGGGACGCTGTGTTTCCAAGGAATTGCTCTTGGCAACAGACCCGCTGCTGCGCTTGTTACACTGGCTGTTACTGGTGCTGGTAGTCGTACAAGCAAAACCACCAGACACCTGTTGGCAAAACAAGGATTGTGGTTCGTGTTGATTATTGCCACTGGCAGTAGTAGTTGTACTCGATGATGTTGCTGCTAAATCATATGATGGCGACAAATGACGCAAAGGATGAGGGGTATCGGTTGCTGATGGTGGGGTTAACAGGAGGTAGTCCTCTTTTCTATTATTCGCGCCACCACCACCACAATCTTGTTGATCAGGTGCTTCGTTGTAACACGTGTTCAGCAAATCGCTCCCACTTTTTTTCATGCCGATGGATGATGACAGTGATACAAGGTTGGAAGACGTTGATGCATCGGGGATAACGAGAGGATCGGGTTGTTCGCAATTTTCATGATACGTGGATGTCGTAGTGGTGGTGGGGTTGTTTATTGTATCAAAGTGTGATGACAAGGCGGGTGATGCTGATAACGGCGGTGAGAAAAGAATGCCATCGGTGGTGATATAATATCCTTGCTGACACGGAAACCTGCCGTTAAGCTGGGATTGGTCTATATCGCCATGGCCTTGTGAATGCATGAATAAAGGATGATGGTGGTAGCCATTGACAGCTAAAAGGTATGAGTACTTTTCAGTACTAGCACAAAGATGTTCCACCCTCTCCAAATAGCTGCCCTGAGGATGAAGAGGGCTAGCTGAGGCTGCATGATCTGTGGTAATAGGTTGCTGATTTCGAACCGAAGGAGCCAACGACGAAGGAATACATTCAAGCATTTGCATCATTGCATTGTCATCATTGGTCACCTCACAAGAAGACCCATCAGGAGAAGTATTTGTATATGCCATTGTGGTTGCGAATGAGAGAAAATGATTTCACTGTTAAGGATTGGATGGCAGCAAGATTTGTTAATGAACAAGCGGAAGGGATTATGGTGATAACCCGAGAACATGGGAAGCCGATTAAATACCCGCTGTCGATCAATGTGACAATGAAATACCAAACGCCCATGAAATTTGGGTGTGACATCAAGATGTTCCCCACATAAGAGCGTCAAGGCCATGCTGTATTGCTAAAAGCTATTATGGTTGCATGTGATCTATGCAATGGCAGGTAAATATTTTACGCTTCATGCGCTGGTGGTGCATCGTACGTGTCTCAGACCTAAATGCAGCAGCTTCGTTCTCTTTTTACCAAAGAAGCAGCCGGGCTTGATATCCTTAAGAGGTTGCATACTAATTACCATGTCCAGCTCTACATTCCAAATGGAGGTTGAAGGTACACAAATAAGAAACGAGTTTCAAAAAGGTATGCTTTACATATACGATGGAACGCATTGGCTTTATGTTTTCACTTGAATCATCGATCTTCATGCAGATCGCCTTTTGTAAACGTACGATCAGATTTTGGAAAGCGGCTACGGCATTTAGAATGTCACGACGTTTCTTTGCAAAATTGGCTTTTACAACCACCTGTAGTAACAAATTTCCCCGCTGCAACTATCATCATCATGTGACGAGCCAATACCGATTCTTTGCGTGTCTTGGCAGTAAGCAGTGTGATGGTGCCAATCCAACATGGCGTTTTGAATGTGAAAACGCTCTGTCATGTGCTTTTAAAAGGTCACACAGCTAACAACATCGGCTGGCACATGGTTGCTTTCGCGGCGGCGGCTTAGCAGCGCGCAAAACATTGCGTTCAACGATAACCTATAAGCGATAGAGCGATCTCATATGATGTAAATTAATCAGGGCATATCAACCATGCTTATGATTGGTGCCTGTAAGTGGTTTTACTAGTAAACCTCGCTCGCTTTATTCATCGTATAAAGTTTCTCGCAGTAAAAGGCTTGTGCAACGTATGATTGAAGGCATAGCTGAGAGACGTCTTACATAAGGTGTATAGCATTGGAACCATCAACAGCCTCAAATTGGGTATCCCGATAGAACAAGGATGCTCCTTCTAAAGCACGGACCACTGCACGTCAAAGACGTTCGTGTAGTATTGTAGCATACAATGGGCCGAAGCTAATCCAGATGCAAACCCCGAAGCGGATCATCTGACGGCTACTGGAAATGTCAGATGCGTCTCATGTCAACGACAAATGTCACTATGTGAGTGCTCACGTGAAACGAATGCTTGGATTATAGCAATGAAAGATGAAGGCTACATGGATTCTCTTTCCCATATAGTGTATAAGACAAGTATAAAAGACCTCGCGTTTCCTATATATGTGGTTATTGTATGAAGGCTTTTTCATGATGTTAATGCTGCCTAGCAACCATCACCATGACGACGATTATTAAACAGCAAGAGCTGTTCATTGATTCCTTTTCCTTTTTTGTGGGTTGATTAAAATGGTGCAAACATGGAGATATGGGCCATCTATTGCTCAGCCGTGAAAAGCGTCGAATGAATGGTTGGAGATCTTGGTAATCTCTTTGTTGATAAACCACATCCTGCTCGAGGTGGGGGGTAAAAATGTGATGAAAGGAGGAACACAGTCAAGGCAACTCAGCTGCAACGTATAAATAAGAGCCAACTATATATGTAAGGGGTTAGGTTCTTTTACTACGCAAATGCAGGAGGAACATCCAAACGCAAATACGGGGTAGCTGATGAGCAAGGAAAAAGAGATTTCCGACCTATACAAAGCGGGTTCTATTCCGGCAGTGCTAACCCCTCCCATGTGTCTTTATACAATTATTAAACTTTACTCTTGGGTGGAATACCATTGCTTGCTCAGCATCACAGAATTCATGTCCTTTTTTGGTGGGGATTAAGGCAATGCTCATTATACTATTCTCCTTTTAGTGAATCGAGCCTTGTCCTGTTATACTCCTCTATCGATCAAGTAACAAAAAAGATGGGTGTTCGTGAAACATTGAGATTGGATTGACAACAGCGGTACGAGGGAGGTCAATGCACGACAATAAAATGCCAAAGCATATGCGTGATAAGGGTTATTACTACCGTTTGCCCTCTTGGTTTTATTGCCGTACTCTTTATCCCTTTCCTCCAATCCCTTTCTATCCCCCAAAATGCTCACACTCCTCATTGGCAGCTGTATCTCACGCACACACACCCCCATATCAGCACGGTCGGTGATGTCCCATATGCACATGTAAAGGGGATTATAGATATGGACCATCATCGCTCAGCATCCTCGTATAGTGATGAATCAGTATTGGTGTATCAGCAAAAGGTGAAGAGGGAAAAAGGAGAAATGACAAGGTACATGAAATTTTCTCTTGCTGTAACCCTTTAGCCAGCAAACATAGGCATTTACATTCACTCCTTGCAGTGATCGTTTCGATTTGTCAAGTGTTTTCGGAATGACAATGATGGCGTGCAGCAACATGCTTGTTGTGCAGAGATCATAGCACCTTGCCATTCTTAGCAACCGCCTGATCTGCGCTTTCGCATATATGTTTATTACATATATAGAGGGGAGAGAAATCAACTGTGCAGTGGGACTCCTTTTCCATTTTGGGATTTTTTGGGTGTCGTGCCATCAGGTAACCAAAGCTCTCTCAAGAAAAGAGTGAAAAGATACACATGTCTGTGCATCACCCAAATTTCCTTACATGACATATTTCTGGGGGGTTGTCGAATCAAGGATGCTTCACCCATCAAGAGCACCTTGACTTTGATATATGGTAAGCACATGGGTGGGAGCATTTGTTGGGTGCAGAGAGCTGTACGCTTAGGACCTGATGCATCAAAAAGTTGTTTAGTGTTACATACACACACATAAGATACATCGTTCGCTATCCCGCTCCAGTACATGAGCAACTTTCAGTGAAACTTTCTCCTTACGTCTTTCCCTTCTTTTCTCCTTGCCCATGGCCATTTGTAATATCAAAACATGACCATCCACGTACATTGAGTATTCCGAGAACAAGGTCATTTGCAATGTAGCCATTATTCATTTCACCAAACACCACCGAAGCGGTAATAATAGAGTATGCTAGAGATGTCTAGCAGCTTCTACTCCTTATTATTTCTTTATGGATGCCTTTCCGGGGATGTTTAACCACAACCAGGCTTTGTGTGTCTCCCCCATTTTGCGTGAGCGTGACCTAATGTTGCGAATACATTTGAAATTTGCTCTCCTTGAATCATGGTCAAGAACGAGATACGCTCATTGTTTCGTGCGATCGTTGATGTGCGTTTTCTATTATGACACCAATAATGATACGCAACGATGGGCAAGTGAATAGTTGTGCGGGAGATTTTCATTGACATTGGTGTCATGGGTGCACTGTTCGTTTCTAAAGGAGGAAGGTTTCGATCGAGTTTTTCGTGCATTCTATTGACTTGTCATTAACGATATGCACCTACTGGCATTTACCATTCCCCGTGCCTGCTCCTGATATATCCCTCCCCCCATCTCCTTACTATACTAGTGATGCCTTGATATGCTCCATCTCTGTTTTGCACAATGTACTCCTTGGGCCCCTTGTAAATTGCTTGACACACATACAGGATGTCAGTTACGGATGTAGGTGGATCCTCCTTGTCTTTTTCCCGGTTGATGACCTATAATCGTTATTCACTGGTTAGAAATGGATCTCCAAGAGGCGGCCCCATGGTTTGAGAAGGGGAAGAAACGGACTTTTTTGTGTATGTCTCCATTGCTCTTTGATACAATCACGCGCATTTATACTACAGCGTGTTTTTTCCTTTTCGAATTAAGTGAACGAGAGAAAAGAAGAGCGAGCATGCTGCGCCTTTGCATGTGCATTCTCTACTTTTTATTGCAGACAGGTGTATAGCACTATTTTTGTTGAATGGCCAATTCATGATCCTATATTATTCCCTTCCTCCTCTTGTCTCCTCCGCATATCGACATTAATCTTTTTTCGACGACGACCCCAGCTTGTTGGCATTTACAGTAACTAGCATTCATTCTCCCGCGTTCAAGTGGTGGATGTATAACACGTAGCAGCCATCCAAATCGTTAAGCGCCTCATTACTGGTACCTCAATACATATATAAGCGACACGTTTCCTCATTCCCTTGCATCATTCCCCTTTGCATTTAGGACGCCGACCTTGGCTGCTTTTCCTGTTATCTCTCTTTCTCTTTTCTTTACTCCTCTTTTTTTGTTACCTGCAGTACGCTTTTTACGGTCCAGCAATCCTATCCCTCTTATATATTTCCACCCTTTTCCCATTCTTTTGAACATACATATATATACTCATATACGTATTTCCTTTGACTCTTGTCTTTCGTTTCTTGCGTTTTGCGTCAAATCATCACGCACACACGCCATTTGACCTAAAAGACCATCAACCACCGTGCACTTGGAACCATAAAGCTTAATTCTAAGGTAAATTAACGAGACCCCGCCCTTGGTACAGCGAAGTCAAACACCTTTACTAATCCTTTCATTAACCTTTTCCCTTATCAATAGCCCCTCTCCCAAGTTGAGTAATAATCACACTGCAACAGATTACATTTACGCGAATGATCTCTGCCGGTCATTTCTCAGCACCTTCTTCAACCACGACAACACACGGCACATTACCTTTTTCTTATACGTCTAAAGAACCACGGTAATTCACAATGTCGATATTTGAGCACAACCCAGAAAAGTGTATACTCATTCAAGCTTCTTATGCATATGCATATACAATAGCCCTATGGATTATCGATCAAATAGCAGCACAACAGCGAGTTTTGACGCGTTTGCAGCATCAATGCAAAGTGTGCTTTCAGCCAACGTAGGCACATCCACACCTTTACCACCAAACACGTGCACGTCATCATCTGAAATGTCTGGGCTGGCTATAGATTCATATCCAACGACCTATGTGCCGAGACCACAAGAAGCAACATCGATGATGGGATCAGCAGCTATGAGATCACTCTATGATCTAAACAACAATGCCAATAGCAACAACCATCATCATGACACAACCCCTTTACATGAGATGGCACCAAACGATTCGATCGAATACCTTTACAAAAGCAACCTATGGTCACGAAGACGTGAGATTAAATCGGATGTTGGTAACGATGATAGCTTGCAGCAACAGCAACAACAGCCTGTGGTGATGAGTATGGTCGATGAAATAAGCGGCAGCGGTGGATGTTTTACGGATGACAGCCTAGTGGCACCATGCACGTTTTATTCTCCTATACATCAACAGCATCATCCATCAACCACCACAAGCCCATGTTCGGATCTTTCATCACCACCTAATCTCGTATTGGGTAACAGCCAAGTGCTCAAACGTCGCCGTTCATCTGCCATGTCACTCACAATGACTGACAAGGAGCATCATCATCACCAACACCCTTCCATGATGGCAGCAGCAGCTGCTGCTGCTGTTGCTGCAAATGGGATATATTATTCACCTGTACCATCGCTTCCAGCAGCAGCAGCAACACAACAGCAGCATTATGCAGCACCTGTTGTAGCACAACCACCACCGCCTACAGCACAACTTGTGACCCCAACATCATCTGCTACAGGCACACCATCACCATGTTCATTTCCAGGATCATCGTCATCATCGTCTTCTGCAGGGGCAGCGTTGAGTGAACAAAGAACAACACCAATGTATGTGTGGTTTGATTTCTTAATATGGGTGGGGGTTGTTGTTGTTGCGAAAACAAAAGGATCTGCATCAGGAGTTGAACAACAATGAAAGCGTTCTGTTACACACAAAATGCACCATTCATGCTTGTCTAATCACGCAATTTTTTCTTTTCTTTGCAGGCCCCTTCTCAGGTTCAATGTCGTTCTCCAAGGTAAAAACTTTAATATCCAATCAAATTTCATTTGACTTGCTCTAACATTTCCCCATTAGCCTCCACAGCAGCTACGCAGATTAGTGAGGGATCTCCAACCACTTACCTAAATCGTGGCCAAGCGTATGCATTGCATTTACAGGATACCTATGATCATGACACCATCATCACCAGCACTTTCATCATCATGTTTCATGAACCATCGCATCGCAAGGTGGCTCTCAACTATTGGAAGTTTTGGCTTAGTCAACAAAAGAATCCTTCTGCTGCAAGAGCGGTGACGTTAGGTAAGTCGTGCGTTATGCACCTACAAGCAAATGACTCATTTTTCTCATAGACCATGACCAATCGATTGGTATCCACAATGTACGATTTCCCAGCTTTGATCGAATTTCATTCGATTGGAACGGAAGAATAGGGGCCAAGATATTTGTACGCTTCAATTGCCTATCAACCGACTTTTCGAGAATCAAAGGTGTCAAGGGTATTCCATTACGTGCACAAATGGAGACCAAAGTTGGGGGTATACAAGGACCGGTATCCACGGCTACTCTACAGCAGCAGGATACTAATCCGACACAGGATTACATTGAGCAGTGCTATTGCAAAATCAAACTTTTCAGGGATAAGGTATGACATGCTCAAAGTGAATGAGTGGGGTTGTAGTAGTAGTAGCTGACCCGAACTTGTTTGCATGGTGATACAGGGCGCTGAGCGCAAAAATAAGGATGATGCAAAGCAAATTGGCAAGCATTTGGAGCGAGTGTATGGTAAGCTTATGATCCAAAGTTGTGGTTGGGGCATTGTGTACTCACTATAATGTAGCGGAAGGCAACCCTCGTCAACATCCATTTTGGCTTATGTATAATCAACCCAAGCCATATAGTGTGCTTAATGAAATCCCAACAACACCACAGCAGTCTACTGAAGATGCGTTGTTATCATCCTCACCTCCATCAGAAGATTCTTCGGCAGAGACGGATATGGAAGCTTTGCTATCAAGACCACCACAACAACAGCAACAACATCTCGTTTCAGAATCTGCTTCTGCTACAGTATCAACAACAAGCAGAGCACCATCATCCTCACCACCAAGCAATCCACAACTCACCTCGTCATCCTTGCTCTTGCAAACACTTCCATCTCATTTTTCGCAACAGCAACAACAACCATCTTTGCACCATAAACGTACCTTTTCCGAGTTGGATGCGACAACCTCTGATGATCATGGTCAATATCTTGATTACGCAACAACAGGAACAACGCCATCGGGCAATGCCATGCAAAATTGCGAGACATTGGCAAGCAACCAAGTTACAACAGGTATGTTGTTGTGTACTACATTAATGCATGCACACGATCATACTCACATGCATATTGATGCACAGGCCGTTCGCTATACGTCAATGTCAAAACCACCCAACATCAACGTTTCCATTCACCACCGTCGCCATCGTCACGCTCAAAGAACGATAAAAAGAAGCTTCAGCACATTGTTCTCGATCGCATCACCACCCATGACCTGATCCTAAAGCTGTCACCTTTACTATCGCTTCATTATAGCCAAGTTTCTGAAATCTTGTGGCGACAACCCAAGAGCATCATTTGGGAGAATCATGCGCTTGCCAAAACTTCACCAAAGAACCCAACGTCTTCCTCTTCAAGAGCAGGTCATCATGCAGGCGGTGGTCATGGCAACAGCAACAACACCAACAACAGTGACACTGTCCTTGTCGTTGTCAACGATGCTATCCTTGCTGATCGCCTTACCGAAGGAGCAGTTGTTGGCGTGGAATGGGAGATCAAGCCAGATGGCACTGTACGGCTCTTGTTGCAATAGTAATGCATACATCCTCGCTCTTTCTCTTTTTCATTTCTACTTCTTTTACTCTCATTTACTCTTTCTCTTTGGGGTCTAGTTCATGCACAAACACACATGCAACTTATCGCGTCTTCTTTGACTATGCATATATATCATCCACCATCATCATCACCACCACTCTTTATATGTTTCTTACTCAATCATCCCCTCCAACGCTGTGTATCTATGCCTCTTCGTTTATCCATTGTTATTTTTCTTCCTTTCCCAAATGTTACTTTCTATTGTTGTTGTATATGAAAACCGGCTCTTGCTTTTTCACCTGCACATTTATTGGTCTCCAACATCATCTTCAGCTTTTTATATATTTATCATCACCCTCTATTTCAATGCTAGCAAACACAAACAAGAAAAAAAAAGAATCTAGGTGAATGGAAACATCGTAGAGTGCTGTCTCATGTGTGTGTGCGTGCGTGTGGTGTAAAGTTGCGCCGCCACCTGGTTTTTTGTATACATGACCCCGTGCAAATGATGTAGGGTTGACTTTCAAGCGATAGAGTGGGGTAAAAGAAACGTAAACGGGAAGAAGGTCCGGTGACCCAGAATTTGTTATACGTCATGCAATAGATGGCTCACGTTTTGATGCCATACACAATGCGTACGACCATAGATGGGACTTGGCTGTCAATGGCAATTTTGTGGTAGGACACGAGATTGACAAGTACAATGCATGTAGCAAGGTGTGAAATCCAACGTTTGGGAGTAATGGAATATTTGAGAAGCATGGTATTGTGTAGATGTAGGCATGTGTGTTTGTGGGGTTTTGGAAAAAGAGCAAAGAAAAAGGGATGGCATGGGTTCGTGTGAGTTCAAATCACACACAACCAGCTCATGGTTTATAGAGCCATTGATTGTATGTGTGGGGTTGTCAGGTGTGCATCATGGCACCAAGATCGAAAAAGCGGGGTAGCTTACCCAAGCATGTGAAAATAGCTGGGGAGAAAATCTGACACTTCACGCGTGTGGGAGACTAGTGGACAGCAGCAATGCACTATGCATTGATACTCATCACCCGCCTACTATACTCGTCGTTTTGTAGCACTATCGTATTCACGTTTATATATAAATGGGCCGGTCTTTTACCACTTTCCCAGCTTTTTTCAATACCTTTATATTTCCAAAAGACGTCGTCGGTGTCCCAAATCTTTTAACAATGGCTACATCTGTCCTCGCCTATTCATTCGATCAACTTAAAGGCTTCAACCCACTACAACATTTGGGCAAAAGTGCATTAGCTGGTTTGGTGGGCTTAGGCATTGTCTACAACGATCGTGCAGCCTTTGATGAAAAGCGACCGGATATTGCTCAAGAACCTGGCTGGCCCATCCTTGGTAATATCCCTATCATCCTTAAATGGGTGCCCTACTTTCACGAATTTGGTGTTGAAGCATTCACACGTATGGATCAACTCACTGTGTATGTATTGTGTTTGCTCCTCTCATGCCGATATTGAATGTCTCATGGGGTCTACTTCTTCTTTGTTACTAGCAAAATGAGCGTTTGTGTGGTGCCGCATTATATCGTTACGATCAATCCCCAGAATGTAGAACACCTTCTCAAAAGTAAATCTCATCGATGATAGGGCATGCATGTACCGCGAAACTAATCATCCTCCTTAACATCATCCATCAGCCAACTTTGAAAACTACATCAAGGGACCAGAATTCCATACAGCTTTGGGGGATCTTTTTGGCCATGGCATCTTTAACGCTAACGGTGAAGAATGGCGATACCAACGCAAAACGGCATCCAACGTGTTCAACATCCGTAATTTCCGTGATCATTTCACCGAGTATGTTCAATTGACTCGTGTTTCATTTCCAGCAGTGGCTGACCAAGAAAATCTTGTCACTATCTAGTGTCTTTGTGGAGGAAATTGAGCTCATGTCTCACCACATTCTCGATAAGGCTGCCGATGAGTGTCAGGTGCTCGATTTCCATGATCTCATGTACCGTTTTACGCTTGATTCGTTCATCCTGTGAGTTTTCTCTTGCCATCTTTTCACAGCCGTACAACATGTGATCGCTTCTTGTGCCTTAAACACTTATCCTGTATTTAGTTTAGGATTCGGTGTGCAACTCAATGGGCTCAAGACTGAAGGCAAGGTTCCTTTTGCAGAGTCTTTTGATCAAGCTCAAAAGAACACCTTCTTGCGCTTCATCAACCCATTTTGGCGTGTGAGCGATGCCCTATCCAAAGTTTTGTTCCCTACAAGCCAAAGCATGGATGATCATTTAAAGGTGGTCGACACCTTCGCTCGTGAAGTTGCTGAGAAGCGTCGTGGTGAATTGGCTAGCGGCATGGAGTTCCGTGATCTTTTATCCCGTTTCATGACGGCACACAATAACAAGGGTGAACCTCTTAACAACGACGAAGTAAGTTGATGAGCTTGTTTATTTACCATTGGTTGACATTTTAACACCATCACTTATAGCTACGCGATATTGTGCTCAACTTTGTCATTGCTGGTCGTGATACCACAGCACAAGCTTTATCGTGGGGATTTTACATGTTGTGCTGCCATCCACGTGTCGAACGCAAGCTTTATGAGGAAATTAAAGAGTTCATTGACGACTCTATCATGCACGATTCAGCTGCTCTCTATGAGCGTATCAAGGACATGAAATACGCTCATGCTTTGTATGTACACAAATCCACCGACATAGCTAAGGTGAAACTTATTTTTATGATCTAATAGCTTCTACGAAGTGCTACGCTTGTACCCATCCGTGCCACTCAACATGAAATATGCCTTGGAGGATGACATTTGGCCTGATGGTACGCATATCCAAAAGGGCGATTATATCCTTTGGTCCCCATTTGCTCAAGGCCGTTCCGAAAAAGTCTGGGGACCCGATGCTCGAGAATTCAAACCTGAACGCTGGATTAAACCTGATGGTGAATTGCGTCGTGAATCACAAGGACAATGGCCTGCTTTTCACGCTGGTCCTCGCACATGTCTTGGTAAGATAATAGTAGGACCCCATCAACCCAGCATTTGAGTATTCACATGTTTATCTATCATAGGACAAAACCTTGCCACACTTGAAGCGATTGTCGCTATTATCTTTTTGGTGAAACGGTACCAATTTGAATTGGTCCCTGGCCAAGAAGTCACTTATCAAGTATCGCTTACTTTGCCCATGAAGTATGGCATGAAGGTGACCGTGAAGAAGCGAGAATAATTGCATGATTATCCACCAAAAGACTATAAACATCATCCAGCTTACTCAACCGGTCAGCGTCTTGAATACATATACTTTATAAAATAGTAATGTCACCATATACAATAAACAGCCCCAAATGATCATTACATTGCATACGGTATGGTTAATAAGCCAAAAACGATCATTGCATCCGAAAGTTTAAAGGTGTAAGAAGCGTTGGTGTTGGATCATCATCATCATCATCATGTAAATTGTAAAATCACATCTCCATTTGGCTATAAGTGAGGATCATTCCTTTTATTTACATACACCTATTTTCTATTATGAGGATGATGATGGGTGTGTTGAGTGCGTGGGTTGAGTGAATGGGCTCAATGTACTCGTAGTGAGGGATTCAACTTGGCTCCCAGTGTAAGGTTTTAACTTGTCGCTATGGAAATCAAATTTGGGACTCGCAGCTCCACGACTTGAAGCACAACGCTTCTCTACTCTTTTGCTCCTCCTCTCCTTTTATCTCCCCCCTCCCCCATTCACAACATCCCAATCAAGGTAATGTGTTATCAGAGAGTGCTCTTGTTGACTGTGAGGTATTAATACAGTTCTGAACATGCATTGTCAGGGAGAGAGCGTATCCAAGTGCTGAGGAATGAGGGTGGTAGCCATGGCGATATCGTTGCTTCCTCTTGTTCGTTGCTATTCCCGCTCTAGGCTTGGTGTCAACATGTACATCCAGAGCCCAATGTTGCAGCCGAATTGGTTCCATTGACGTGTTAGCTGGTATAGAGAGCAAGTTTGGTTCCAAGACGTTGGCTCGTTTGGCGTTTTGCTTCGACTCAAGAACACTACACCATGGTTTTTGGGTTTCCAGTAACCAACAACAACGGGTCTTTGTGTATATGGAAAAGGCAAGTGCAATGAAACAAACAATGAAAAAGGGTGCTTATTGTGTATGTGTGCTAATAATGAATTGAATAGGTTTTTGGTCAGGCATTGCAACTTGGGGCATCTTCATCTCTTTGGGTTCGACTCCCAGCCTGCATCAAGTGGCCGCTGCGTCGCTCTGCACTAGCCAAGTGTGCTGGAATGGCTTCTTGGAACGCGTCCAGGGCTCTACAGGCCTGCGTTGAGTTGATGGGTCGATGACGATGGGTTGTTGGAAGAGCATGGTCACCGTGTTGAGGTAAAAGGGGATTTGCAACAGCTTGTAGTCGCCCTGGCCGTGGATGTGTTGACATCAGTGCGAACCAACACGCTCTTCTCGTGACAGGCTCGTTCTTTCCCATGCGGATTTCTTTTCATGAGGCGGGAAATGATTGGAAGGATTGGGGATCATTCTTTCTTTGGAGAGGATGAATGAGAACAATTATGAGCCTGGACTCTACGTAAGTGAGTCCTTCCTTGCCATGGATCGAACTGGCCTTGTGTGATTCGTGCAGTGCTTTCTCAAGAACAAGGGATCGCCCGACGTTGCTCGTATGGTGGTGATTTGGTTTGTGAATTCCTTCTGATTTGCTTTCTTCCTTGGAGAGGATCGCCTAACGGTATACCAAATCGTCATCATTCTGATACCAGATTGCCTAACTTGCGTGTTTTTACTTAATAGAGACGACCATTACGATGATTAACACATCCACAGCAATGACGATTACGATGATTACCACATCCACAGCAATGACAATGATAACGACAACGAGATTCAAAAGGAAGCCTGCAAGATCCCATTCTTTTCTACTTGCGTGTTTTGGGTATTGATGACTAGCAGATTGATGACTGTAGACAAGTACGAGTACCAATACGGATGATGATGGAAGACGAAGACGAGGATGGCGGCAATGCAACTAGAATGAAATAAAGCATTGTTTATTACGTACTTGGACTTTGCTAGCTTGTGGATCACATGATGTAGCTTGGAAGATGGAATAATAAAGGTGGTTCGCTTATGCATCGTTCATGCAAGAAGTATATGCCTTTTGTGATACAATAAGGAGGA